>NC_041397.2:217458309-217758309 GCF_900747795.2 Erpetoichthys calabaricus | reverse complement strand
ATGAAGGTGGAGAACAGAGCAAGGTCAAAGTCAAAATAAACCTGAGAAAATTTGCAGAAAATAAGAGTCTTTAGGTATCCACAAATTTGGACAGTGGGAAGTTCAAAGTGGTGATTGTTTATATGGCGACAATATCTAATGTTATTATTGAGAATGAGAGATAAACAGAAAATGTGATATCTGAATTTGACTTATCTTTAATTAAATTGATTTATCAATGACCAAAAACAAAACAATAATTGATAATTAGGCCAAGTAATCCAAAGGTACAGCAAAGAAGAAAGGGCCATGTACTCAAAAGTTTGCAACAGGGCAAAGGCCAAGTAAACAAAAGTTTGAAAAGGAGAGTTTTATGTTTTCCTGGCAAAAAAAATTCCAGAAAAGGAAGCAGACCTAAAAAAAAACACACACACAAAGGCCAGACCTACCTTTAATTTTTGTGTTCTAGTAACTGGCCTTACTCCTGGCAGCATAACCGCTCTTTAAATGGTAGTCCTCTTCCAGCACTGGCCCAGTAATGGGTCTAAGCATGTTAAATTTCAAAACCTAACTAGAAGATCACAAAAAAGGAGGTGAGATAAACTATGAAACTCCAAGTCCAGTACAAAACTAAACAAAAGTGTTTATATAATCAAAGAATTTATTTTGCCAAAAAAGAGGACAAAAGACCAGGCCAGCAGTGTAAAAAACATGAAACACAATCCAGAAAGAGTACATTTAACAAACAGTAGTCAAAACCAGAAAATAAAAATATTAAAAAATGAATCACACACATGAATCGTAAACTAGCTACATTGCTGAAATTGCTGTGAGATGAGAGAGAAGAATCATAGTCAATAAGTTACTAACACATGCAGGGTTTTTAGACAACATCAATAAACATGGACAAAGGTTCTTGCGTGCCACCATCTTTAATGCTGACCTTCATTTAGAAGCAATAGGGAACTCTTTCTATCAACAGCCTGGCCATCATCTTAGAAAATCACGCAAATGGTGGGTGCAAAAAACTTGCAAAATTTTGTCACATAATTATCAAAATCATAATGATAAAATGTATTGCTTGTGCCAAAATACATAGATAGATGTAGCATGCATAAATTTTAGTTTCTATGCATGCAAAATCCTTGAAATAATCTCTTAAGACGCACACTCAAGATGTGCCCTTCATGCTTTACCTTGTGTGTACAGTAAAACTAGAGTGATATTTTAGGAATGCTCCAATTAATTAATACAACATATTGCCTTGACAAAGCAAATCCAAAATATTCTCTACTTCAAATTCCTTTTCATTTTATACCTCCACTCGCGGTGGAAGGACATTTTTAACCATATAAGGACTGGAAAAAAAACTGACATTAACCTTGATATGTGAAAAACTGGAAAGATCTTCAAATGAGAAGGTAATGCCAATTTATCAGTTACGTGATGCTTATATCTTAAAATAGTGTAAGGGCCAATAAATATCAGAGTTAACATCTAGGATTCATCCCTCAAGTGGATTACTCTTATAAGGAGACACTGCCCAACCCTAAACTTTGGAGCTGCTTTATATTTTTGGTTCTGCTTCCCTTTGAAATTTGAGAATAACATCAGGATGATGCTAAATAGCTGGACACTTCTAACATGAATAGCATGAACGTTTGATTTATCCATGCTTAATCCTGAAATTAGAGTACCCCAGGAAGAGCACAGAATTTCTGTGAAATTCAGATTATTTTTTTTTTATTTCACAAATTATTTTTCCAAAATATATTAAGAACCTCCCTAATGCCAAGATATCTTTAATATTTTGAGAGAAGATAAAAACATTTTAAAATATATACCAAAATTATAACTCTCAAAATAGCTTGAAGGATGTAATTTACAAACAATTGGAAAATCCACAATGCATTTGCCAGTCCATGGGACATCACTAAATATTTGCAATGCCCCTGTAGCTATGTTGAATGAGGTTTTCCATGTACCTCCTTTATGAATACAAATCAAATTGTAAGTAGTTTTTACACTGAATTTGTTAAAGAAATGATTGAACCAGTAACTTGATTCAGAATTGAGGATGCAAGAGGAGGGATTTAGATATTTTTTGATGGTTACTTTTTTTAGTTTTGTTTAGTCAGTATGGGGGCAAATCATTCCCTCTTTCTTCTCTAAATCCTGTTCTAATTTATTCTGCCACTGAGGTAAAAGTCAGGAGTGATTTAACGTGGTCCCTACACAGAGACATTCTGGAGAGAAACAGAGGGTAGCACCTTTATAATCTCAGACAAAACAAAATTTAAGACTGTCAGAAAGCTTCCTAAAGTCCATCTATCACGCAGCCTTTGAATATATACTGGCAAGATGCATCAATGCCTGGTATGGAAATGACACAAAAAAGGACCACACAGCACTGCAGAGAGTTGTTTGCTTGGCTGAGTGCATATAGGGATATCACTGCTATCTCTACTGGACCTATAGACAAAAAAGTGCACTACCCAGGTTGTCAGGACTGTGAAGGACTACTCTCACATTTCTACAGCTAGTTTAAATGGTTAAGATCTGGCAGGCACCTGCATTATCTCAAGTCAAAAACAGAAAGACTGAGAAAGAACTTAATTTCCTAGATGATAAAACTACTTAATGGTCAGCTTGTCAGGCATTCTTCAAAATCTTCATTTATTATTTGTATTTTTAACTATTAATTATTATTTATCAATTATTATACCTTTATTTTTAATGTATACCTTTCAGTTTAATGGCATAATACAGTACAGGCTGCTCACTGAGCTGCATTTCACTATATACCCTTGAGTTTGTATAAGTAACAAATAAATAAAATAATGACTCTTGAAAATGCAGAGAAAAATGATTTTCAATGCAAGACCAAAAAGCTAGCCAAACCCACCTGTTTTTCTAAACCCAAACTTCCCTGCTACAAAAAACTGACTGTAACTGAACAGTACATGGACTGTAATTTTTAAACATAAAAATGTCAAAAACTAGAAGATCAAGAAAATCAGGCACCAAAACCAAAAATCTCACCACACTGATAGTCTGAAAAAAAATGTATACAAAGCAAGAACATTTTATTTTCACCTGAATTGTAACACACTTTACAGCTAGAAGGTCTTAATAATGAGATTCTCTGATGCATAATCTTCTGGACCCAGGAGTAGATTTTTCCCTTAGGCAGAGGTATCTCTAATTACTTTTGCGTAATAAGTACTTTTCTGAAATTTTAATATAATAAAAGTATAATTTCTTTAATGAAACAATGAAGGTGAGAGAGTTTCTCCTTTACTAGACAATTCCTAAGACAAACAGGACTTTGCAATCTGATTTCCTTGGAAAACCATTTAATATAAGTGTTACAAAATTTTAACCATGGATGCCAAAGGGTGAAGTATGGCAAATTACTCTGATAGCAAAAAATTTAAATGATTCTAAGTGTGAATTCCATATTCTGTAATTGAATTTGAAGACGGTGTCAGAGGCATTTTCAATGGGTCCAACATCAATTGACAAATCTAAAGGTTTACACTTTAAAGGAATTTTGTAGCCCTAATTTTCTTAATAGTTCTTTACTAATATAATTCTCCCCCACCCCAGAGAGTAACAACAAGAGAGACCAACATCATAATGGTGCAAAAGCCCATTTAAAACATTTATTGTTAAGAAGCAATATGATAAACACAACTTTCTTTTTTTACATTTTTTCATATCCCCAGACAAACAAATAGGACGGAGAATGAATGGGTCTCTGGCTGCAGCACTGTCTTGAGGTATGGGATTAGATGGAGAATTTGTTGCATATTTTGAAATTCTAAAACAATTTACTAAAATGAGGCCATTATAGCATTCAGGTGTTTTTAGTAAATACCTCACGTCTTCCTGAAACTGTGGAATTTGTGAACTGCTATTTTTAAAAGCCTCAAGCCTTCCTTGATCTCCCTTTTACAAAGTGCTCCCAAAATATTGTTGTATTAGGTGATCAGTTATTGTAATTTTTAGTTTAGTGCTTTTTTTACAAACTAATAATCTGTTCCTTGGGTTACCCATGCCCATCCTTAGTTGTGATATAGATTTTATTTTGTTGGCTCTGTACTCTGAACAGATTACCCGCTATTATCTGCTGTAGGAACTTGACTAACCCTAATTTACCTTTCAAAAAAATGAACAAAAATCCAGACAAGATCAAAGTGGTTTGGAGCCAATTCCTGTAGACTGTCTTTGAGCTTACATGATAGTATAAAAACCTCCCTGTAAGAAAATGAATTATAATGGTTTTAAGAGTGAGTTCACAAGTCTATATACCCCTGTTGTGAAGGACTTCTTACAATTAATCCTTAAGCATTTCATCTGCTAACACTCTAGTTGTTTTTTGACTTGGCTGTGCAGAGAAATCTGCTTGATTCTGCAGGATAGCTTATATAAAAAGTTTTCAAAAGGTCTGTGGTTATCATTTGTTCAGGCTTTATAAAAAAGAAACTTTCCCTGTTAAAACTTTAAATATGTTAAAACTTTCATCATTAGGGATCGTGTAAATAATTTAGATGCTTTTATCATTTCATAATTTTTATTAGACAAGGCACTTTTAGAAAAGCTCAGTGTAGTAATATTATGGATTAGGTAATAAACATTGTGAATATCAAATTAGAACATATTGTTGTACATTGAAAAAAAAAGTAATTAAAGACAAGATGTAGTTGTCTCAATGCATTATGCATTTAGTTATACAGTATCTATATAAAATCAGACCTTTGGCAGCCCGTAGCTGTACATGGTTAGACTAGAAATCATTATCTCTGAGGCAGATGCTTGGGTCAATTTATGATCATAGTTTGAAAAAAGTGTTTGAAATACTGATAACACAGACTGTAGGATTACTTTGCAATATAACACACAGCACACAGCATGACACAAGACAGAGAAGTCCAATAGCAGAAAGAAGTAACATGTTTGCTGTGACAAACCATCATCTTATTTTAGTCTAAGGTAGACAGGAGGTCCTCGTTGCTATACCCATTTAATCACTGTGCCCCAAAACTGATATCTCCATAGTAACAAAGCAGAAGGAGCAGTGGCGTAGCTAGGGGCGGGCAGAGGGGGTGGTCCGCCCCGGGTGCCACATTTTTGGGGGCGGCATTATTGGCCAAAAGGCTCAGTACAATTCCTGTGTAAGCAGCAGGGTTTGGAAAAATATCACTCATGAATGAAAAAAGTTAAATTCTCTTGATTTGTATCCTCTTGATATTGTAACAAAAATAAACATTACACTGATAATAATTTCTAGGAAGATAAACAACTAATTTACAATTTATAATTTCGTTTCGTTATCAGTTCGAATGCGTTCTTGCTCTGCAAAGAAAACATCCCCACTTATCACTTGTACACTACACTGGTTCTGGTTTTCGCCCCGTAATTGTATTAAACTAATAATTATCAGTGCGTCTATATTATATTCTTGTTTAGTGTGGACGATCATTTAGACAAGACAGCAGGTGTGGTTATAATAGCAGCTTTATTTTTCAGCATCACAGTGAGTAGAGGTTCAGAAAAACAGGCAATCAAAATTACATGACAACGTCAGGGCTCTTCTGAACCCTGTCTGTTGGGTGGGGCAAAGTTTTTATACCCCTAGAATGCGTGATTTAATGTTCATTATGAAAATGCAACAGTCAACAATTTTATTTTACACAATCCTTGTGCCATTCAACCCCCCTTGTGCGAGGTGATTTCTTGGCCCCTTTGTTATGGCGTTCAAATGTAATCTAAGAGAAAACGTGATAAGGCAGTCTCATGTGTGGAGTGCTTAGACCTTGAGTCCTTTTGACAAATATTTTTCTGTTTGCTCAGCCAAGCATGTTTTTAAAGCTTACTTCTGCTTAACTCCTTAGACAAGGATTAGTACAAGGGAACAGAGAGAACATACATCTTCCACATTCCCTCCTTTTGAGAAAACAAAAAATACTAGATCAGGGGAGAGTTGAGCGGGAAAGGGTAGGAGAGGGGGAAGGATTGGTGTGGGACGAGGAGTGTGAGGTGGCTGTGCTGATCGGAAGCATTTTTTCTTCGTGTAAAAAGTAAGCCTTTGCCATAGAGGCAGTAAAATACTTGGATACAATGTATCTTATCAAGGGAACAATACAGCAAGCTACAAGCAGGAGAACGATAAAAGCAACTGTAAGAGAAATGAAAACTGACTTAAGCCATTGACCCCATGACCCAAAAGTGGACATAAACCATTGGTCCCAAGGATTAGAAATGCCAGAATTAGTAGCTAGTTCATTAGAGAGAGCAGTCAAATCTGCTAAAGCACGGGTGATTGATCCATCGGGAGCTGTATTATTAGGGATATAGGTTCAGCATGCATCACCAAACATAGCACAAACGCCTCCTTTCTCAGCCAGGAGCATATCTAATGCCAATCGATTTTGCCAGGTCATAAGGGATGTTTTATCAAGTTGCTCATGGATACCTTCAACAGCTTCTTTAGTAAAATTTAAAAATCGTTGTTGATTGTAATAGAGGTAATTAATCCAATCAACATTTTTGTTTATAGTAACCTGAGGAAAAATAGACTCAAATCCGGCAGCAACTTGGTCCCGTGCCTTGAACTTATCAGGGACTCCACGAGGGACCCCAATAGAATCAAAATACACCCCAGGGCCATGTAGGGAAAATTGGCAAGGGTCCACAGAATGGGGTCGACGACGTCGGGCAGAATTGGTCGACACACGGGAGGCAGTTAAAGGGAGAAGTCGGAAAGGCATAACAAGTTGTATTAAAGCACAAGTGCCAGTCCAGTCAGGCGGATGAATGTCAAGCAATTTAGACTTACGGCACATCCACCAAATATCGGCTCGTGGAGTATTCTGAGTAATCAGAAAAGTTGATAATTTGGAAGCTAAAGAGGAAGAATTAACCGGAAAAGTTTGGAAACAGAATTAGGATGGGATATTACCAACATTAGTGCCACGAGAGGAAATGAGATTTCTAAAAAAACAGGTATAATTACCTTCATGAGGCTGGAACATCGGGGAAGTCATATGAAGAGTGGGGGGAAAGAGAAGGGAAAGTGTAATGCAATTAGAGTCGGTTGGAATGGAGGAAGAGATAAAAAGGGCAAGTAGGCAAGGAAGGCCAGTAGGATCAGATATGTTAGGAAGGGGAAAAGGGACAGTGGCCAAATGTGGCCTAGCAGTAGCACAGGCATAACAATCAGATTGATTTACTTGTCTAGCCGAATACAATACCCATTGCAGCCAACGGTTCTGATCGCCATACCCAGTTTCAATCGAAAAAGTGGAAGAAACGGTGGAAATATTCATGACCTTGACAGGGGGCGGGTCTGGACCAGGAGTAGGGGAGATGGTTGTGTGTGTGGGGAAATGGGAGGTGTTAGTAACAGGGTTTTCAACCTTAATTTGAAATCTCCCTAGAGGATCTGTTCCAGATACATACGCCCCTAAGATATAGGTTCCTGAATCATGTAAAGAGGGGTTCTTCAGAGTAATGATCAAGGGGTTACAATGGTTTTCGGCACATTCATGAGGGGCATGTCCTTTTATAATAGAAAACCGATATTTCAGACCATACTTCTGGGCCTTATAGGGTTGATAACCCCAGTCATCAGTTCCAGTATTAGCAAAAACCCATTCCCACTCATCACAGTTACTTCTGAATCCAGAGTTTGTAAGAGTTACACACACATATTTGTCAGACCAGATCCACTGGACTTGTCAACCAGTCCCACAGTCAATAATAGAACAGAAATCAACCTGAACTGATGTGGTGATTCCGAAAAGGGAAGGTCAAGGTGAACAGGGCAGTCGACAAGGGGGGCAAGGAAAGACATAGTAGTACCACAATCAAGGGTGCCATCTTTTGCAATGTGAGATGTGAATCCAGGCAGGCAGTCCCTCAACTTTAACAGTGTGTGGTGTCGACAGCAGAACTTGGAACGGTCCTCTCCACCAAAGGTGATGCCAGTGTTTCCTTCGAGTATCTCTAACCAGAATCCAGGTTCCTAACGGAATCGGGAAGTACTTTGATGGAGGATTAGTTCTCCAGGCCTGATTAACCTGCTCGTGGACTTCCTTCAGAGAAACTCGGAGACCTGTAAGACTGAAAAGAAGATCATTGTCCACAGTATGCAGAGTGACATTACCTATGACCATACCGACTGACATGGGCCGTCCGGTCAGAATTTCGAATGGCGACAGCCCTAATTGTCGGTGTGTCCTCCCTCTTAATCCCATTAAGGCCAGGGGTAGAGCATCAGGCCAAGTTAAATTTGTTTACTCACAGATTTTAGCCAATTTAGATTTCAAGGTACCATTGCATCTCTCTACTATACCCTCACTTTGAGGATGGTATTTGCAATAATGATGTACATTTATCTGGAGCCAAGCAGTCAATTCATTAATTACAGAATTCACAAAATGACTGCCATTATCAGTCTGCAATTTCTGTGGTATTCCCCATCTTAGAATGATTTCCTTTATCAAAGCTTTTGCCACAGTTTTGGCATCTGCATGTTTGGAAGGGAAAGCTTGCACCCATCGGGAGAACACATCAACAATTACTAAACAGTATCGATACCCCGTTGGTGGTGTTAATTCAATGAAGTCCATTTGAAGGTGTTCGAATGGACCCATTGGGTTAGGTGTAACGGCGGGACTTACCTGAATACCCTTTCCTACATTAAATTTCTGACATACTGCACAACGTTTGCAGAATTGCTCTGCGTATCTAGAGAAACCTACTGCTTCCCAATGTCTCTCAACCTCTTGAACCATTGCATCCTTTCCAGCGTGATCCAGACCATGTGCAATTTTTGCCATACCTGGAAAAGAAGCTTTTGGGAGGAAAGGTTTGTTATTTTGCTTATGGGTCCAGACTCCATCAGAGAGGGATCCTTCTTTGGACCATTTTCTCTTTTCTCTGTCCGTGGTTGCACTCTGTAAAGAGATAATTTGATTATCAGGGTCTTTGTTATCTTTCTGTTGAAATAAAGAGATTGGTGTGTTATTATAAGCAGCCTGTTTAGCAAAGTGATCAGCTAATTCGTTTCCTTTGCTGACAGGGTCCTGTTTCCCAGTATGGGCTTGGCATTTAACTATTGCCAGTTTTGATGGCTTGGTTATAGCTTCTAAGAGGGATTCTATTAATTTCTGATGTTGAATGGGCTTGCCAGTATTGGTCTTGAATCCCCTGAGTTTCCATAATGCCCCATGATCATGGCAGACTCCAAAAACATATCTAGAATCAGTATAGATAGATACACTTTTTCCCTCTGACAACTGACAAGCTCGGGTGAGAGCTATCAACTCAGTTGCCTGCATGCTCAAACTTGAAGAAATTCGGTTTGCTTCCAGCAGGTGGTCACCTTTGACCACTGCATAGCTGGTTGAAGGTGTTCCATTTTCCAATCGTAAAGAACATCCATCCACAAAAATTATCTCCCCTGTTCCTAAGGTTGTTTCCTGTAGGTCTGGTCTAGGTTTTATAACCTTAGTTATTTCGTCATGACAGTTGTGGGGCTCCCCTTCCTCTTCAGTTGGAAGAAGAGTAGCTGGATTTAAGGTGGAGCACCTTTCTATGGTAACGTTTGACAACGTACAGAGTACATTTTGATAGTGTATTGCCCTAGCAGTAGTGAGATGTGAGGTTTTAGCCTGTACTAAAATGGAGTATACGGCGTGAGGCACTTTTACCGCTAGGGGGCTCATGAGCACTATATCTGTACTGGCTAGCACGTCCTCTGTTGTGGCTGCTACAGCTCTGAGACAAGGTGGAAATCCTGCAGCCACTGGATCCAATTTTTTTCGAAAAATAGGCTATTGGCCTTTGTTTATCTCCATGGAGTTGTGCTAGAACTGCAGTCATAAATCCCCCCTTTTCGTCCACGAACAGAGTGAATGGACAAGAAATAGTCAGGGAGAGTAGTGCACTTTTTAAATCACATAGAGCCTTCTCAGCCTGCTAATTCCACTGCATGCGGCCAGATGGCAGTGTTAGCTAGATTTTGTAAAGGCTGTGCTCTTCCTGAAAAATGTACAATCAAACAACTTCTACGGCTGCAAGCTGGTACTACTTTTAAATTAGGAATTCATCTTACTGTGGTTTTATACGCGCTACTTTCCAGATCATGAAAAAGTCCGCGGCAGAACCGGGTCAGCGACAAACAAGGAAACACTAAATTCCATGGCGTTCCAAGTTCCAGCGACAAATCAAGGACAATCCACTTCGGGAAATCACACAGCACAACTCCACAACAAGAAAACATTCCCATCAAAAGCTATGTGGCCACAGAGAATATCCTGACTTAACCTGTTGTTTTGTGACTGGTCTTGGAAGGTTTTGAATGGTGGTTATGCGGTCTTTTGAGCTCTGGTACCACACGTGATGTCATGACCCAAATATTTAACGATAGTCTGAACTAACTGCAGTTTTGCTTTCGACAATTTATGGCCATTTTCTGCTAAAAACAATAGCAATTTCTGAGTGTCAAGTGCACAGTCTTCTTCAGTAGTACTACACACCATTATATCATCCACATACTGTATCAATATACTATCTTTATCTGGCCAGAATCCTTCTAGATTTCGAGCAAGTGCTTGACCGTACACACAAGGGGCTTCAGTGTATCCCTGAGGCATGACGGTCCAGGTCCAGCGGCGGTTTTGGAAAGTAAAAGCAAACCAGAATTGAGAGTCGGGATGCACAGGAATAGAAAAGAAAACGTTAGCAAGGTCAATAACAGAGAAATAACGGGCGGACGGGGGTATCGTAGAAAGAATAGTGGAAGGATTAGGAACGATAGGTGCTCTGGGAAAAATTGCAGAATTAACTTGTCAAAGATCTTGGACAAATCGCCATGAACCGTCAGCCTTTTTAACAGGTAAAATGGGGGAGTTGACTGGAGAGTATGTAATTGGAATAATTGCTCCACGTTTCACAAGATCGGAATGCACGGCAGAGATGCCAGCATCTGCTTCGGGAGACAGAGGATACTGGGCACGGTGCGGGCGGAAGGAAGATTTTGGGAAAAGCACCAGTGGCTCACAGTGTGCTATCCTTCCATAATCATTTTTCCCCTGGGACCACAGTGCTAAGGAAACATGGGGAACCGAACCTCCTAAATAGAAAACGCTTTGTGAATATGTGAGGTGAACTGAAACAACAGCTTTAGGAGATGAAACAAAAATACATGGAATGTGCAAAGGTTCAGGGCATGTGCTGGAGGAAAGAAAAGATTCTAACCAAGGAGTGTCTACTTCAGCGGGAAAATATTGGGCAGTACAATGCAGGGTGTCCGGGACTTGTAAGTGGTGAAATAGGCATGAGAGGAAAGAATAAAGGGCTTTCAAGAGGAAGGTGTGCGGGGAGATGTTCAGGGTCCAGGCTGCAAAAGAGGGCTTGGGGTGTGTAGTTTGGCACAGGAGCTTAGGAATGGAGCAGTAAAATCCTTGTTCAGTTAAAGAAATTGAGACTGACAATTTAGTCATAAGATCACATCCCAGCAGTTTCACAGGGCACAAATGATTTAACAGAAAGCGACGGGTCAATGATGAACTGTCAGTGCTGAGCTGTAATTGCAGAGGCTTTGAGACCAGCAAAATATGAGGCTGTCCCGAGGCAGTAAGCACTGTTACTGTATCTGTCGAGGCATGGACCTCCTTCAGCGACAAAGTGGAGCGCGTGGCTCCTGTGTCCACAAGAATGGCAGTTTCTTTGCCATTGACTATTAGTCAATAAAAGATCAGTTTCAGCATGACGAGTAAGCAAAGGAAACTGGAAAAAGTGGCTGGGGGTCCCTGCTAATTCCTAGGACCAAGGAATGTCATTAGGCTCAGGGAGAGGGGTGGCGGAGGGCGCTTGTGTGGGCAGTTGCGTCTGAAATGTCCAAGTTCACCGCAGCCGTAACAGGCATATGACGCTGGTGTCTGCTCCGAAGGGTTAGGCATCTGAGTGAAAGGATTATTAGAGTTTGATAATTGGAACCCGCGTCCTCTTCCGCGCCCTCGCCCTCGACCTCCAAAGAATTTTCCGCGTCCTCTCCCCCAGCCGGGTCAGTTCTTACAGTATAGTAATTTATTTGTGCAGTCAAAAGTTTGGTCTGTGTGTCTGACTCTTTTAATTTAGTCTGTCTCTCAGCATGCTCTGCATGACGCTTGACTTCCTCGAACGTTGCGGTCTCCCAGCCTTATGCAGGATGTGCAGACTTTGCTTTGAATGTCACTTCTCAGTCCCGAGACGAAAGGAGGCACTGCAGCACGATTTCTATCGTTTGCATTGTCTAGCCCAGAGTGATTAGCCATCAGATCTTGCAATCGGTGAGCCCATTCATCCACTGTCTCATCTTTTTTTCTGCTTAGCGGCTGAAATTAGTGACCAGTCTGTGCCCTTTTTATATTTTTCTGCCAGGGCTTCTTTCAAAGACTCTCACTGGGCGAGGAAAGGACTTTCATTCCCGGAGCCTCGGGGAAGAGCTTCATTCCAACGCCAAGGGGCACCGTTATAATCACCGTGATTTACAGTTGCCCATGTGGTGCCCAGCTGTCGGCGGAGCACCTGTGTCCACTCTGTAGCATTTGTTTTATACATGTCATCCAGCTGCTGTAACTGCTCCACAAATTTCAGTCCACCGACCGCTTTGAGATCGGGCAGTTCAGACACCACATCTTTTAATTCTTGAATGTCCCAAATTCGGTGAATCATTACAGTAGTGGGATTATTATTGCCTGGGGGTTGTGCGGGATCATGTCGGGGGTTGGGGACTTCAATGAGGGGGCAAGAGAATGTCGAGCCAGAAGGCTTAAGGGAGCCGAAGGGGTAAGTAAAACCGCTCATTAGGTTTAGAGCGGAGGGTCTGACTTCTCGTGCGCTGGGAGACAGATGACTCTTCTGGTTTCTGCCATTGCAACCCAGTAGCACCTTGTGAATGATCCGAATTATCTTACTCAGGGTCAATATGTGAGGACGGGTCATAATGATATTGTTCATCGTAAAAACCTGCTCCAGACGGTTCGTCTGTTAACAGGGGTGCAGTTGGAGGAGAGGGTGCAGGAGGTGGAAGCGGGGGAGTTTGGTAAGGAGGGGGTGGACAGATTACGGGGTATAGGGGGTCTTTCTTTTCGGTCTGCTTTCTTTTACTTTCAGGCTTGGGTGCTGTCTCTACCTTCATTTTCTGCAACGCTAGCAATAATTCTTCCTTTTCTTTTCGTGTTTTGACCTCAGCAGCCAGTAGGTCGTTACGCCTTTGCGCCGCTTGCAAGGTCCTATCTTTTATCACCAATTCCCATCTATTAAACATGTCCATTCGATACGGACCTTTGTTACAACATCCTCGTACATTCCTACATACAACATCCTCGTGCATTTCTACATACAACATCCTTGTGCATTTCTACATAATATTTTCCTTATTTCTTGTATTTCTGATATGTCTACAGTCCCATCTAACGGCCATCTGCCACCACTCTGCTTATTCCACTTCCTACATGCCTTTTTAAAATCCAACCCAGTCTGCTTCTCTATTAACTTTCTAGGGGACCCGCCTTTCAATCCCGACGGTGTACTAGGAGCCTGGTGATTCTCTGAAAATAATCCTTCTAACATTAGGTTTTGAGGACCCTGGGGGACCTGTTTGACTGGCTTGCTATTTGTTTTTCCCATAGTGAGCGGCGGGATATCAGCAGAAAGTGACTCAGCCCTCGTTTACTCCCCGTTCTACCCGCTGTCCGCTCCTATCCCCGGATTTTCAACTTCAGGTGACTTCGTGTCCATTTATTCGAGCCAGCAGAATCCTACATCAATACGCCCCGTGGAGTCCGGGATATGGAGGTTTATACCCCGATCCCTTCATCAGACGGTTTGTATGCGTCAGTCTGCCAGGGTATAGTCTCCATCACCTGAGCAACCCGTTGAGACAAGAGTATGACTAGACAGCGGATGGAAAACTCGACCTCCCGTTTATTTAGACACTCACTTTTAACTATGCCCTTTCACCCCCATTCCTCTTTATTATTTTAGGAGCGTGCCACTCGCCCCTTTCTATTCCATTTCACAAGGGGTGACTTGCTAACATTCACACTGTGCCGTTTTCCGTAGGGTCCCAAGAGCCACCTCCTGTGAGTCCCTACAACCCTCCTATGGTTCTGATACAGTATGCTTTCTATTCTTTTTATACTTCTATTACTTCCGGCACACCAGTCAAACCAACGGGAATCCCCCCGATCTACTCACTGTGACTCCGTCCACCTGCCTGGAAATTCCCGTCAAGTCGTGCGTCGTATCGGCTAGGAGGAGGTCAGGGACTCCCCACGCAGGAAACGCCCAAGGCAGGCCAGTCCTAACTTTTACCGGAGCTGGTCCCCTCGATCCGGCTGGAATCGAACGTCCTCTGGACGATCCTGCTCGAGGAGTCGTCTGCCCGTCTCCTGCTCCACGTTGGGCGCCATAACTGTGGACGATCACTTAGACAAGACAGCAGGTGTGGTTATAATAGCAGCTTTATTTTTCAGCATCACAGTGAGTAGAGGTTCAGAAAAACAGGCAATCAAAATTACATGACAACGTCAGGGCTCTTCTGAACCCTGTCTGTTGGGTGGGGCAAAGTTTTTATACCCCTAGAATGCGTGATTTAATATTCATTATGAAAATGCAACAGTCAACAATTTTATTTTACACAATCCTTGTGCCATTTAACCCCCCTTGTGCGAGGTGATTTCTTGGCCCCTTTGTTATGGCGTTCAAATGTAATCTAAGAGAAAACGTGATAAGGCAGTGTCATGTGTGGAGTGCTTAGGCCTTGAGTCCTTTTGACAAATATTTTTCTGTTTGCTCAGCAAAGCATGTTTTTAAAGCTTACTTCTGTTTAACTCCTTAGACAAGGATTAGTACAAGGGAACGAAGAGAACATTCATCTTCCACACTAGCTGATGCTTATAAATAAATATATAAATAAATGATCTGTTTCTTTTATATATAAAAATATCTATGCAAAAACTTTTGTCTATACGTCATTTTAATTTTCTGTTTAAATAGGTTAACATATTCAGATATGTTGGAGGGTGGCAAATTGAAGCACTGTCCCGCTCTGAGTGGCACGAACTCTAGCTACGCGACTGAGAAGGAGAACAAATCAGCTTAGGAAGATCCTTGCAAAATACTATAGGCCATGTATCTGTCTTATACAAAGAGTCAGGCTGTAGTCTTTGGAGGGAGAGGGTGAAGCCATGTACAGCATATCAATAAGCAGAGGTGAGAAGGGAATGGTTTGATGTGGTTTTTGACAGACAGGAAAATAGAGCTCCATCCCATTTGATAAAATGGGAAAATGTGTGTGTGCGTGTGTGAGTGTGAGTGTGAGTGAGTGAGGTGAGGTGCCGAAGGATTTTTTTCCTTTTCTAAAAAAAAATGAGCATTTAATGTCATACATTAATAGGTCTCAGTGTAAAAAACTTTTTTCAGCTTTATAAGCAGGACTGAACTATTCCTTCCAGTACGAGCTGTGCTGCCGTGTGCAAGAGTGGTCAAGCAACCTGTGAGCAAAGTTGAGATGCTGTAGATAGACTACTCTCCATTCCTCAAATATTTTTCAGTGAACCATTTTTTCCCTAATGTTCAGCAAACTGAATATATAGAAGTGTGACCAAAGGCATTGATGATTGGTTTATGCTTTGGCAAGTGAAAATATACCCAGTATATTAAAATTATTCTCAACTTAAATATATTTATAAAAGTACCTCTAATTGTCTTGCCATATACTTGTCCACAACCCATTTACATTTATTAAACTAGTTTATTTTTTATTTTTAGTGCTTGAAAATACAGCCTGATGACTTAAGCTTAAAAGGAACCACCCTTTCAGAAAAGAAAAGTCTGTTTTAATAATTAAGTCCATTATAATGTGTTATAAAAAAGCTAAAGCTAAAATATTTTGCACTTGTTTAAATCGTTATCTTTCACACCTGTTTCATGGGAACCTGTTTAGCTCTCACAGATATGGTTACTCAAAGGTCATGAATTGTACACAAGTGACTTCCAGACAGTTATTATCAATGAGCTTTATTACTGAAACCGTGAAACGTTGTTACAAATAAATGTAGAAATTTATATTGCTGGAATCTTTGCAGGCTGATTGTTTTTACTACTATTTTAGAAAGGCTAATGGATTTTAGAATTTAAGTTATGTCCTGTGTCCTGTTTCCTTTCTTTCTCTGAATACTTAATGTTTCCTTGTAACTATAAAATAAAGCTTGTTGACCTTGGAAACATTAATACAATTAAATTATGTTACCTGCCTCATCTGTGCAAAACTAATTTTTAGTTTTACTTATCTCAGGATATAAAAAAATCTAGTCTTCATTTTTTGGTATGTATCTGAATCTTGAAGATTATGTATATCATTTGGCTTAGAAGAAATATAAACAAAATGTGTTGTAATCCCATTAAAGCAGCCTCAGCGATGCATTAATGCTTTATCAGTAGGGAGAGCTAAGTGTGCATGTACAAAATATCAGTACACTTTATTTGTTTTCAGAAATCTGGTAGTCATTAAAGTCCTATGGGTCAGGTTCATATCTCCTAAGTACCATTAGAATCATCTTAATAAAAAAATTTGTTCAGCTGAAATGTTGTGAAGGTATCACAGATTTATTATAATTTTTATTGTTAGTTACATTTTTGCAACTTTTACAAAATAGCCATACAAAAGTGGTATCTTTAAAATAATAGCTGATAACAATGTGAAGAGCAGTATATGAAATTACTTCTTTAGCACAAAAATTAACTGTTGGATATATTTTGCATTGCCACATTTTAATATTATATAACAAAATATTAAAAGCTTTTTGGAATGCTATGTTTTTACAACATTTGCAAATGTTAGAAAGTTGACTTGGGTTGCCAAAGGTGTCCAGGATCACTGGCAATTGAAACAAATTCAAAATGTCATCATGATGGACCTGCACTTCTTTTAGGGTTGCTTTCTGCTGGCTTATCACTACCCTGAACTGGAACTGGAGTTTCATCACGGGAGTTTACAAATTGTACAACCTTTATAAAAAGAGCAGAGGTATAAACTGTATCTGGAACTGCAATGGTATGGATAGTTTAACATTGTGGTTTACTGTTTGAAGGGGAAAAACACCCATCTGGTAATATGTGAGGGAAGCATTGTTGGACAAAGAGCAGTGCTGCTGCTTCACAGATCCAGGGTCATGTTTTTAAATCAGTCTGGCGCTCTCTGTGTATAGTTTTTACATTATTTCTTAGTTTGTCTGGCTTATCCTGTGGGTTAATTTGGAACACATGGTACAAGCAGCTTTAGAGATAAGGACCATATTGTCATGGCCATCAGAAAAAGATTCTCAGGTATAAGAAACATATGCATTTTTTTATCTGTAGCAGGGTTTCTTTCAAGTTATCTGTACCCTGGAGGCTTGGAAAATGGTCCAATTAACAGATGGCTTCATAACTTTCAGCACTCATACTTTAACCTGTAAGGACAAAAAGTTAGCAGCTGCAGGGTGTAGTCTTTGACTTTTTTGGTTAGGTTAGATAAACTATTAATCCCATGGGGAAATTAAGATCCATACAGAAGCAGAAACATACAAAACAAGGACACATACTCATAGAAAGATAATACAGCCACTGAATCAATCAATGAATTAGTAAATAAATTAAAATAAACATAACAAGTACAATGGGGGGAAGCACTGAATTGCCTGATAGCAGTGGGCAGAAAATGTATATCACCTCATTCCCCTTTAGGCAACCATTGCAACCTTGATGAAACTGCCAACTTTATCCTCATGTTTGGAGACTGTCTTCCTGTTTCTTTCTTTTGTTTTTTTCTCTCAGTGTCTCTTTAAAAGATCTTGTTTTTGGATATTCCTCTTCTTCCTCTACATATCTATCTTCTTTTTTTTCTACCTGCACTAGCTCTTTTACCTATCAATGTACATTTTTTGTTTTTGGGCACTACAGCAGAAAAAACAGACTTTAGCCTCTTGGTTGAAATCTTTTGATTCTCTTCTGCGTATTCTCTGAAAACCCTCTTTTTATAATTAAGTGATTTTGAAAATTCTGCTTTTTTGACATCAAGTACCACTATTAATGAATGGTCAGCTGTAGGTCAGTTAGTGGGGGACTGGATGAATCTCTTTGTCTCATTTCTTCTTTTTCACAGGGCTATGTGGGCTGGGGAGTGATTTTTGTGTGTGTGGCGGGGTGTTCTTTACATGGATTTGATTTGCATACCATTAGATATACTGTATTTGTTACTCTGTTGTCCTCTACTTGTAATTATATTGAGGCATGTTAGGGATTCGTAGCAGTGTGCTGGTTTTAATTAAAAACAATGCAACTCGGGCTCTTTGGATATGGGTGCAGCTGAGGTCCTGGGTATGATACGGGGTGTTTGTTGTGGAGGCACAATGATTGTCTAATTAGTCAGTTGTGCCTCATTGACACATTGTATATAGTAAGTAGGAGGTGCTGCACCCACATGAGTATAAAGAGAGTCCTACTTGAATAGGAAAGGGACGGAAAAAAGTAAGTTGGGCAGCATTTCTGGAATTCTCAGGGCTCTGAGGAAGAAGAGACAAGAGAAAAATAAAAGGCATAATGCAGAGTTTACCTCTCATTCATGAATTCTAACTTATTTATTACATTATACAGTATATTATTCATTTTATCTCTTATGATGGACTCTGTTTTAATTTATTTCTAATTTTTCTGGATGTTTACATTTCAAATAAACCTTATTGTGCAGGTCTCATCTCTTATTTCTAGTAACAGATAAATACTTATATACTAGATTGTTTTGCATAAATATATACATATATAAGTATACGTCTGCATGACAATTTAAAACATTATTCATTTTATTATTTATTATTTTGGCTGCACACTATATTGCTCCCTTTCAGTATTATGACAGAGCACTTTCTTTAGGCAATTCTTGACTGAAATGTGATGTTTGGTTTGGAACATGTCTGCCTTGATTATTTTTGACCTTGTTGTCTTCTGCGATGCAGTTGCCATATCAAACTGGGATTCACCTAGTCAGTACGCTTTCTAGATGCATCTGCAGAAATTAAGGAAGATCCAAGAAGCAAAATGTTTTCCTCAGTTTTTACAAAAAATAAACATCCTCTTGAACTTTCTAAACATAGTAAAAGATGCTGAAGAATTGGTCTCGTCCGTTGCGAGAGATGGACGTCTGAAGCGGAGCTCCGTTAGCAGCGGTGTTATTTTTTATATTATTTCCTTATTATCCTGAGATATCATGTATTTATCCAACCCGAAGGTTCTACTACAGCATATATAAACATGGTCGGCAAGAAAGGGGCTCAGAAAGAAATGGAAAAGAAAACTAAAGCTGCATCCAAGCCCAGACCAACAAGTCCAAGTTCAAGCTCAAGGTACAGCCTTTCAGAGACTGACCTGGAACAGATGGGCGAAAACCCAGACTCCTCGGGACCATGGTCCGCAGCATGGTCTCCAGTTGAGAGCGAAATGGGGAGCGAATGTTCGAGTGACGCAGGTCACGATAGCTCGCCGATTGGAGAAGATCATTTGAAACTAGAAAAGGCCTTGCAGTCCGCGCTTTCACCTACTCCACGCGAGCCAGGAACATCAGCTCTAATAGAGCCCGCTGCTTCACCTACAGTGCTCAAAAGCAGAAATAATCTGTCCGAACTGAAGGTGATGATCGCTGAGCTCAAGCAAGAGATAAAGAATGATATAAAGAAAAGCGAGAAGGCAAGTGAGAAACTGTGACGGGAGCTGCATGAGCTGCGGCAGAATAACAAAGACTCTGAGAAACGCGTATATATCCGCTTTGAGGAGGCCTTTAATGATATGCTGGATAAAACTGAGGAGCACATTCAGGAAAACGCATCTAAACTGAGCACATTTGCCAGTCAGCTGGAGTATGTTAAGCAGGTATTCACGACTCGAATTGAAATAGCCGAAAATCTAGCATCCACCGCTGATGTAAAAGCAACAGCTGCCAGTTCCGAATGCAAAAAACTCGGAGACAGACTTGCTGCTCTGGGAGATGGAAGCAGAAGGAATAATATTAGAATCGAAGGTCTACCTGAGAATCGTGAAAGTCCAAGCCGATATCAAATACAGCCTCTTGTACCCTGCCATACTGAAAGTGGATGTGCAAGGCCAATACAACGTTTTTTCCAGCAAGGAAGAAGCAGAAAAGGAATTAAGAAAGCTGATCCCGACACTATTCTGAAACACAATAGTGAGTTGCATCATGTCATGGCATGGCAAGGAGATATCACCTGCTGCCTGATCCACTTGTAATGATACGGGTATTATAATTATACATTCTTTTCATTACTTGGACGCTTTCTGTTTATGCTTTAATTACAGTTATAGACGTGTGTGTGGAAGAAATTAACTTTTTTTTTCTTACTACCCTAAAGGAGACTGTTTAACATCATACCTTGGTTTATTGTTATTATTAAGACTTACTATGCTTATCCTGAACCACTTTCTAACTCCATCCCCTGGGTTTATTATCTTATTACTTTAAGGTTGCTGAAGATTATATTATATATTTTATGCTTATAGTTTGTTAATGATTATATATAATCATAGTTTGTTAATGATTATATTTTAGGCATTTAGTGTTTAGACTATATTGGCAATAGATATCTCTACTTTTTAATCCTAAAACGCCACTGCGTGGGGGTTTGTTTTTGCTTTGGACGTGCACTGTCTCTAGGTATGTCAGAGGACCGAGGCTTTGTGAAGTGGGGTCCAGCCTCACGTGGGGAGGCAAAATGGGGAGGTGGGGGGATAAGGGGGGAGAGAAAGAGAACAGGCTATATCTAATCTATCCTTTTAATCCTTTTAATTATAACTACCAACGTAACAATAGGCTGCATGGCAATAACTCATGGGGAAGTAGGAAATTAAGGTTAAAGCTGTCTCACTTCCAGTTAAGACTATAAAATGACATTAAAAACTCAGAATCAATATCTCCATGATGGGACAGTTAACTTTGTGAGCTGGAATGTTAAAGGCCTGAATCACGAATTAAAGAGAAAGAAAGTACTCTCTCATCTAACAGGTTAAAACGCTAAAATAGTATTTTACAGGAGACCCACTTACTAAGCAAGGATCAGTTCCGTCTACAAAAGGACTGGGCTGGCCAAATGTTTCGTTCTAGCTTTACAAAGAAAACTAGAGGTGTGGGAATTCTCATACAAAGAACAGTCTCATTTGTAGCATCAGATGTAGTATCTGATCCGGAAGGGAGATATGTGATGGTTATGGGCAACTTATTTAACTGTAAAATGATTTTGATAAATGTTTATGCACCTAATGTCGATGATAAGGAATTCATACAAAACGTTTTTTCATCCATTCCCAATGTGAACACTCATAAAATTATAATGGCCGGGGACTTTAATTGTGTTTTAAATCCACTCTTAGATAGGACTCCTGTCACAGGGGGGATGACATCTAACACTGCAAAGATAATTACACAGTTTGTAACTGACCACAACTTATCAGACCCTTGGAGGTTTCTAAACCAAAACTCAAGAACATATTCTTTCTACTCACCAGTACATCATTGCTACTCAAGAATAGATTATTTCTTTATAGATAATAATTTCTTGCCTGCAATTAAATCTTGCAAGTATGATGCTATTGTTATTTCTGACCATGCACCTCTGATCTTGGAGCTAAAGTCACTATGCCCCATACACTAACCTCATAGATGGCGTCTTAACCCGTTTCTATTAGCAGACGAGAACTGTACAGAATTTATATCCAAACAAATCAGTTTCTTCCTAGAGACAAATACATCCTCAGAGGTTTCTGCAGGAATACTCTGGGGAAACTCTAAAGGCCTTCTTAAGAGGACAGATTATTTAATATCTTTCCCACTGGAATAAATTAGAAACCAAGAAAGTATCAGAACTAAAAAGCGAAATTATTAGAATAGATGAAGAACATGCCAGGCTTCCAAGCGAGGCTCTACACAGGAAAAGGCAGGCTTTGCATTCAGAACTCAACCTCTTGACAACTAAAGAAACTGAACAACTAATTTATAAATCCAGACATCATTACTATGAACATGGAAAGAAAGCTAATAAGCTTTTAGCTCAACAAATCCACAAGCAAGAAGTTCGCAATGCAATCCCAGTAATCACCAACACGAACGGAGACGAAATCATTGACCAAAAAAAATAAAATGCACACATTTAGAGACTACTATAAATCCTTATATTCTACTGAGTTTAAAGAAGACAACACACAATCTAATGCATTTCTGGATACATTACAGTTACCACAAATAGATGCTTTAAGTGTGGAGGAACTGGATAAACCTCTGGTGCAATAAGAATTACTAGATGCTATAAAGTCACTTCAAGGCGGGAAAGCAGCAGGCCCTGATGGCTACCCTGCAGAATTTTACAAGAAATTCTCCGCTCAGCTAGCTTCCCTCCTATTTGCAACATTTACAGAAGCTAGAGACAATCAAATTCTACCTCAAATTTTTCGCCAAGCATTAATCACCGTCTTTCCTAAACAAAATAAGGACTTATTACAATGTGCATCATACAGACCAATTTCACTTCTTAATAATGATGTTAAGATACTCTCAAAAATCATAGCTAGAAGGATGGAGAAAGTGCTGCCTTCGGTAATATCACAAGATCAAACTGGATTTATCAAGGGTTGACACTTATCCTCCAATCTTCAACGCCTGTTTAATGTAATATACTCACCAACAAAGTCAAACACCCCAGAAATATTATTATCATTGGAGGCAGAAAAAGCATTTGACATGATTGAATGGAAATACCTTTTCACTACATTAGAGAAATTTGTGTTTGGCCCAAACATTTGTGCATGGATCAGACTACTATATACCAATCCAGAAGCTTCAGTTTGTATTAACATTTGTTCAGACTACTTTAAACTAGAACGTGGTAACAGACAAGGATGCCCCTTGTCACCACTGCTATTTGCAATCGCCATTGAACCACTGGCGGTTCACTGTCGAAATGCTGATCATATAAATGGGATTATCAGAGAAGGACTGGAACAGAAAATTTCTCTATATGCAGATGATATGGTACTGTATATATCAGACCCACAAAAGTCTGTGCCTGCAGTCTTAACAGCACTTACAGAATTTCAAAACATCTCTGGTCTCAGAATTAATCTGAATAAAAGTGTACTCTTTCCAGTGAATTCTCAAGCATAAAATATTAGATTAGACACCCTACCTTCTATCATTGCAGTTCAGTTCAAATACCTAGGGGTAAACATCACAAGTAAACATAAAGCTCTTTATCAACAAAATTTCGCCGTCTGTATGGAAAAAATTAAGCAAGACTTGCATAGATGTCAACCCTTCATCTCACTCTAGCTGGAAGAATTAACGTTGTTAAGATGAATATTCTTCCTAAGCTTCTTTTTTTATTTTAATACATTCCAATATACATCAATAAATAATTTTTTAAGCAATTAGATTCAACAATATCCTCATTTATTTGGAACTCAAAACATCCACGTATCCAAAGAGCGACCCTACAAAGACCTAAGGCAGAAGGTGGCATGGCTCTACCTAACTTTCAGTTTTATTACTGGGCAGCAAACATACAAGCTGTAAAAACCTGGACACAAATAGATGAACATACACAGGCCTGGTCCGCAATAGAAGTAACATCCTTCTTTATATTCCCTGCTTTGTGCCCCAATAAATGCAAGGTATCGGCAATATACTAATAACCCAATTGTGCTTCACTCACTCAGAATATGGAACCAATGTAGAAAGCATTTTAAGATGGAGAAGCTTTTATCTGTGGCACCTCTGCAAGAGAACCACCTCTTTCAACCCTCGCAAACATATGCAGTTTTTAATATCTGGAAAAAATTTGGAATTAAATTACTCAGAGATCTTTATATAGACAACATCTTTACATTCCAAATTTAATCTTTCCAGCTACACATTTCTTTCACTATCTTCAAATTAGGAACTTTGTTAAACAGAACCTGCCGGTTTTCCTCATCTTGCACCCTTGTCCATGCTGGAAAAAATATTGCTCAATTTCAAGGCAATATATAAAATTATTTTACAGTCCCTCCCTTTCAAAGATCCAAGAGGGCAATGGGAAAAAGATCTGTTAATCAATATATCGGAAAGGGAGTGGAAAGTAGCAATGCCGAGACTTCACTCGAGCTCCATATACGCAAAACATACAATTATTCAACTCAAAATTATATATCGAGCACATCTGTCTCGCCTAAAACTGTCCAAAATGTTTCCAGGGCAAGATACAACCTGCGAACGCTGCAATCAAGTCCCAGCCTCACTGGGTTATATGTTTTGGGCCTGTGCCAAATTAACATTATTTTGGACCAAAATTTTTAAGTGCCTTTCAGACAGCCTTGGTGTCACAATCCCTCCTAACCCATTAACAGCTGTGTTTGGTGTTCTTCCAGATGGGTTTAAATTGGAGAAGGACAAACAAACTGTGATTGCATTCACTACATTTTTGGCACGCAGACTTATTTTGCTAAACTGGAAGAATCCTAACTCTCCTCTTTTAAGTCAGTGGGTAACCGATGTTTTATACTATTTGAAATTGGAAAAAATCAAATATTCAGTTAGAGGATCTGTATAGAATTTTTTTAAAACCTGGCAGGATATAATCAATAAAAGTTTACAATAAGCTCTTAAAGCACTGAGGAAGCAATTATCTCCACATTTCTTTTTCTTCTCCATTCATCTCTATTGGCCTATTAAACTCATCAATTTAGGAATGTTTACAAGCCTTAAGTTTTACCCTGTTGGCCATGCTCTCTCTCTCTCAGGAGTGGGGGTCGACTTATTTTTCAATCCTATTTTTTGTAAAAATTGATCGATTTGTATGAATGATTACAATAAAATTAATAAAATTAAAAAGAAAAGATGCTGAAGAATGCTGAGAGATCCTCAGTGATGTGGATCCCTAAGAACCTGAAGGTAACTCCTTCTTATCACAGCAAATCCATTAATACCAGTAGACACATTCTTGCCTCTACGTCTCCAGTCAGTTGCTTAGCTTTGCTGACACTGAGGAACAGATTGCTGTCATTGAGCCAATCATTGTGAATGTAGGCTGTCTCACCATTGTTGGTAATCAGACCCACCAATCACTTGTCATTAATAAACCTCGTTATATAAATAATTAGCTGCAGAAGCACACAGTGCATTTTTAAAATTTAAAAAATGCTTCACCTTAGAAAAAAAATTATGTGACAAATTAATATTTACCATAATTTTGAGGAAATAACTTTGATTTGAAAAATACCAAACCTTTCCTTTAAATGTAATATGTAATATCTAATGAAAAAATGAAACTAGTCAAACTGTAACTGACCAAACCTTTTGTTATAATTTTAGTTAGAATTCATCTAATTAAATTGTAGATACTGTTTCTCTAATTTGAATAAATTCAGGCTAAAATGATAATGAACTCCATCCTTGCTGAAAAATTTGTAAATATGAGTTTAGCTCTAACTATTTTCCTGCCAGATTGTACACAAATTTTCTATTATGTTAAAATTTAGAGCAACACTAGAAGTACATTATAATGTTTTTGAAAATGTCTTCAATAGTACTATATTTACTGTATATTTTGAAATATCTTAGCAAGGAGGTAATGGAAACAGCTATTAAAAATATAATAAAATGAGTGCAAGAGTGAGATGAAATTGCCAAACAAAAATGGGAATGCTGCTTTAGTGATGTGCAACAAATTTTCATTTTATTATGATTATTGCTTTCACTCATTATTCATACCCCAGATTCATCATAGTTGTTTTTAGTACATAGAAAACAGGTGTTTTATTTCAGTACCACTTTTAATTTACTAATGAAGTTAGTTTAGGTAAAATTATAATTATTTTATTGTTGTTAACAAGTAAAACAAGCTTCATTTTTCACTGCTAGCCTAGTAGGTGCAAGACAAATAGGCACAAAAGTGACAAGGAATTAGATTTCAAACCAGGAAAACACTGCTTTTGTGGTGAATCAGTCCTCAATAAGGGGTACTTTATCATTATAATTTTACTAAATGGAACTGTGAAACATGTATTTAAATATTAATTACTACTTTGTTTTGAAATTCAAATGTTTCTAAACTTTTTTTTCACTTTGTGTACTTTGGATTTGTTTCTTCTTGCACTTCTAAGGGTTAATATTCCAAGAATAAATAAAACTAGTGCAGAAGATAGTGCATCTAACTATAGAGCTCCCTGTCTCAATTAGGACTCATCAATGTCCTTCCCCCTAATACTAGAGAATCCCTATTGGTCTCAGTGTTTAAATCAAAGTTGAAGACTCATTATTTTAGCATAGCATACAGTTGGTAGAACTATTGCTAAAGCAGGTCCTACTGTTTATCATACTACTTTAAAATTAACTGTAAAACTTGTGTTTAATAGGCAAGCTTCCATTTTCCTACTCATCTGCATAATTTCACTGTATAATCCCTGTGAACTGGTTTAGAAATTCAGTGCTTTCAGGTAGGGGGCAGCACGGTGGCGCAGTGGGTAGCGCTGCTGCCTCACAGCATATATATATATATATATATATATATATATATATATATATATATATATATATACACATATATATATATATACACATATACACGATTGTTCAGGCTTATTCCTATACTTTTGAGTATGAAGCAGCAGGATGTCTTTGTGCTAAAGATTCTGTTATGTAATCTGATTTAATTTATACCTTTTCATAAGGAAGTAATAACAAAGTAGTTTATATTGAATTTAAAGGCATTTTTAAAGAAGAGTATATGTTAACAAATTCTGATAGGTATTGCTGGTTGTTTTATAGTTTCACACCACTTTCATTAAATACCTGAACACAACCACTGCCTTGGATGTTTGTTAAAGGAATGTTTAGCTCGCTGCATAACTACATATGCAAACGTGTAGTGAGGGCAGAAGAGTACTTGATTAATGAAAAATAAACAACACCAGCAGTAATACCATTAACACGTGACAAATTATAATTCAAATTAAACAAAAAACATAAAAATGAACATAAGCCTGGGAATAAAGTCCAACTAAAATCAACAGCTGTGTCAGGATTTCTGTTATTTTTTCTATCATTCTTTTAGTTTTTCTTTGTATTTTACATTTTTTTTTTCTCCTTTGTATGTTTTGTGGTCTTCTAATCACACTTAGTCTATTGGAGTTTGTGAATTTTGCTCTTAGTTTTGCCTTTTTGGAGTTTACATTTTGCTTTTATAGACTTTTAGCTTTGAGGTCTTGGTTTGATGCTCACTGCAATATTTTCTTCAATTTGTTCTTTTAATTGTTTTGTTTTTGAATTTTGAAAACTTATCTTTAAACTTTGGATTTTTGTTTTTAATATTAATATTTTATAACTTTGCATTTTCTTTAAATTCTTCATTTATTGAACATAATTAAATAATTCTAAGTTTTGTTTGAGGAAGATATTTTATGGTTTTGCTCTATCATTTTGGATGTAATAATCATAAGCCTTGCTACTGTCAAGTAGACAAGGATCAGCACCAAAATATTGTTAGGCTGAGAGAGGTATTTGGGTTTGTCAGTTTGGTGGCTGTACTTTTTTTAGTCCCTTTGATCATCTAATCATGTGTGCTTTAATTATCAATAAGGGTACTGTGTGCGGATTTTGGCCTTTATGGTTTATTCTGGAATGAGAAGTATGTGTTTGTTCTTTGTGCCTTTTTCATGGCAGATTTACACAATCCTCCTTTTTAATTTTATGGTTATTAAATTGTACTTAAATATTAGACAGTGTCTTTCAAACACTGGACCACCACCAGGACAATAAGCTCCAAAGACAGTCTACCGGATGATCTCAACACTTTCTACACCCCCTTTGAGACATCCAGCAACAGCACAGAGTGGAGACACACACACACCTGGACCACCCAACCCCCCTCCGCTCCCCCAACGGTCTCTTCAGGTCAGGTACACAATGCACTAAGGAAGATAACTCCCGTAAGGCAGCAAGACCAGACAACATCCCTGAGTGGGCCCTCAGAGCATGTGCCAATGAACTGGCTGACATTCTCTGCTCCATCTTCAACCTTTCCCTCAGTCAGAGCATCATTCTGTCCTGCTTTAAGGCTATAATCATCGTCCCCCTTGCTAAAAAAAAGCCCACGCACCTGCCTGAATGATTACAGGCAGGTAGCACTCACTCCAATCATCATGAAGTGTTTTGAGAGAGTGGTGCTGGCCCATATTCAGAACAGCATACCGGACACTCTGGACCCCCTGCAGTATGCCTACCGGCCCAACAGGTCCACTTCAGATGCCATCGTGGCCGTACTACATTATTCCCTCTCCCATCTGGAGAACAAAGACTCCTACATCAGGATGCTCTTTGTTGACTACAGTTCCGCCTTTAACACGGTTATCCCCCATAAACTCACCCTGTCTGCACTTGGCCTGCACCCCACCCTCTGTGACGGGCTCCTAGACTTTCTGACTGGCAGGCTTAGTCTGTCAGGATTAGTAATAGGATTTCAGCCATTATTATCACAAACACAGGCACCCCACAGGGATGCGTCCTCAGCCCCATCCTCTACACCCTATTCACCCACGACTGTGTCGCCACCCACAAAGATAACATCATCCTAAAGTTTGCAGATGACACCGCAGTGATTGGACGCATCACTGGCAGGGATGAGGCAGTCTACAGGAGGGAGGTGGACAGTCTGGTGTCATGGTGTGAGGACAACAACCTCACCCTCAACACAGACAAGACGAAGAAGATGATAGTGGACATGAGGAAGGAGAGGAGACCTCACCGGCCACTGTTCATCTGAGGGCTTGAAGTGGATAGGGTGAGCAGCATTAAATACCTGGGCGTCTACATCAGTGAGGACCTCAGCTGGACACTTAACACCACACAGCTGATCAAGAGGGCTCAACAGTGGCTGTATTTTCTGAGGAGGCTGAGGAGGTTTGGTATGTCGACTAAGATCCTCGGCAACTTTTACAGCTGCATTGTTGAGAGATCTTGACCAGCTGCATCACCGGCAACACTACTGCTATGGACCGCAAACACCTGCAGAGAGTGGTAAAGACTGCTGAGAAGATCACCAGGACCCCACTGCCCTCTCTGTAGAGCATCTACAACTGCAGAGTCCTCAGGAGAACTGCCTTGATCCTCAGGGACCCCACCCCCCCAACACAAACTGTTCAGACTTCTACCCTCAGGCAGAAGGTAAAGAAACATGAAATACAGGACTTCCAGGCTAAAGAAATCTTTCTTTCCCAAGGCCATTAGACTCCTAAATAACTTTATATACTTCTATTCTGTTTTTATAATTTATGCTGCCTCTGTTACTTATTATCTATCTGCTACTTATTATTTATATTTATCTTTATACATTGGTTTTGTCATTTGGTGTGGACAGCAAAGAAAGAATTTAATTGTACAGGGAAACATGTTTCTTTGCTATGCATATGACAATAAACTTTGAACTTGAACTTCAAAGGGGAGGGCACTTTTAGAGCTTGAATGTTCTACCTGTGTCTACATAGAATTTCCTCCAGGTGCTGAAGTTTTTCCCTACATGCTAACAATGTACAGTATGTGTTTAGGTCTATTAGAGATGCTAAATTGACCTTGTATGAGTGAGACTGATTGTGGGCTGATTTGGACAGGCACCACATCAAATGTGTTTACTGCTTTTTGACTAATGTCAGTATAGATTCTAGCTGCCATAGTGCTGAACTAGATTTGTTTCCAAATTGGATTGATGGATGTTTCTGTAATATGTTTACATTAAACCATACAGTTCCTGCCTAATTTCTGTAATAGCATATTTGTTAAGATTTTGTGATTGTTCTTTTTTAAAAATGAAGTCTGGCCATTTGGTTCCCATGGTGTTTGAGACAGAATTTAAATATACTAATTCATGTGTCACAAAAATGTGGTTAAGTCCAATGGCAGTTTAGTCAACCTCACATCTTTTGGAACTAAAACAGTCCATTTTCTGACAGAGGTTGTATTTTGCTTTAGTCTGAATTTTGATAGGTTTGAAACCTTTTAGATTAGAAAGGAAGGACTTTAACAAACTACAAACAATGGTCCCTAAATTGTCCCTGCACAAATGAGAACTAGAACATTGTTCTTTTCTATGGATATATTTTTCTTTTATGTTGCTAGTGGCAGCAGAGGTTTTACTTTGTAAAAGATGTAATTAGTCATTAATCACTTGCATCTTTACATCTGTCGTTTTGAACAAAAGTTGACGCCTCCTCCCCCCCACTGTCAACAAAGACAGCTTTTGTGATACTGAAAATCTTTTTCAAAAGACAGGCCAAATAGAGATATCTGTTTGACTTCTTTTTCCTTTTGGTCAGCTACTGAATGCATTAGTTTTAGGCAGAGAAGAGAACAGAATTCTAGGAGGCAGTACCATGCATGTTACTGTTTGATATATTTTGGTCTGTGTTCATTCTAGAATTCAATGCAATCCTTTATGTTTTAATTGTATTTTTTCAGTTTGCATTTTATTTTGTAGAATGTCATGATAAACTGACATTTCTTAACAATGGCATTACTAATCAGTGTATTATATGGTAACATGTATTATCTAACTATACTACTTGGAGATATTTCTTGTAATTTGCTTTTCATGAATCACCAAATGTGCAAATGTAATTCAGATATTCTCTCAGTCTCAGGTATAGTAAATTTTGTATTAAATTGAATGGCCAGCCTGATCTTCATGAGTGTACGTGCTAGCGCAGCTGTGGGAGGTTGGTGGAGTAACGCACCTGCTCGTGAGGGTGTGGTCTGTCATTTGCTTCATTGGCTTTTTGCAGTTCACAATTGAGGTGCTGTGCCCAGCACAGTAAGAAGGCGAGAAAAAAAGGAAAAAAAGGAGGAAAATTAGCCAGGCCAGCGAGTGAAAGATGAACAAGATACAGAGGTTAAATGGAGAGAAGACAGAGACGGGAAGAGTGAGCAAGAGCTCGCGTGCTGCAGTAAGCGAGAGGCAGGTGGTCAGGCATGGGCTTCATGGCTGCAGGAGGCTGAAGCTGAAGAAAGGCCACTCCTACTGAGTGACTGCCAGAGAGTAGGAGCAGCCCAATTGACGGTGTCTCTCACAAGGGCAGTGAATGAGTGGCGGGAGAGGTTTATGTGGTTTGACAAGTTGCCCCACAGACACTGAGGGAAGGGTGACAGGGAACATAGCCAGGATATGGAGGGTGACTGCACCTGTTGGTCTCCTCCTCCTGCAAGTTTTGAATGGGATAAGGGGAGGAGGTGCCAGGTTTAAAAGGGCAGTATTCAGGGTGCAAAGCTGTATGGATCATCTCTGGTTTTAACCTCTGAGTTTAGTGGATTGTTTATTTGTTTTAAACCTTTGCCTTGTTTTTATGGATTATTTATTCATAGTCACCTCCTCCCTCGCTTGTGAACAGGTTTACTACTTAACCTCTTCAACTTGGAATAGTTCTGCCATCTCACCTGAAAATAGCAAACTGTTCTTTTTCTAAGTAAGATGACCAAGATCACAGATTGGGTGGTGCTGAATTTTATCCCAGTAGTGTGCTGCAGTCAGTTCTTAGCATTGCACAAATAACATTGATAATCAGTGCTTTTCCAAAGTACACTTTATTACAAACTCAATAGATTAGTTAGAGCTTAAATGCACACAAGAAAACTTAGTACTAGGGTGTATTATGGATGTAATTAGAAGTCAAGCAAAACGACGCCTGAAGAAGTGGCCTGCGTTGCCTCAAAAGCTTGCATGTTGTGATCTTTTTAGTTAGCCAATAAAATTTGTCATTTTGCTTGACTTCTCTTTACAAGAAAACATCATCAGCAATAGATTGACTTAATTTCTGTCAAATTTAATAATAGTGTCTTCTTTAAAGTTGCTGTCCTGCTACCTTTCTGAAGGATCTAAAGCCAGTCCCAGCCAGTCAAAAACCACTTGTGTTGGAGAAACATATACTTATATAGATTATTATTAATCTGATCTATAAGACTTGCATGTTAATGCAGTATATGCTTTGCCCTTCTGATTTAGGATTGTAAAAAGTGTGTTTTGTTTGCAGTCAAAGCATCCAAAGAAAGCAAAAACACAGCCTCCCTGTCACATGTGTAACAGTTGACAGTTAACTGTTTTCAGTGTGTGTTAAAACACCACAGTCAGAAGAAACCAATAGGAAAACATCATCTGCAATGAGTAAAGATGCAATCCTCAGCTACTCAAACTTGGTGCTCTAAGAGCATCATTTGTAGCTTGATACAATGTCCTTGAAAATCACAAATAGCACAGGAAATAAAACACATCTTTGGCAGAGTTCCCATTCCCACGTTAAATGTTCTAAGCCTAATTCCAAGTAAGTACAAACAAATGTTATTGCACCAATAAAGGGACTGAATGCAGTCTCAGAACCATGTACTGTTAGATTACATCCTACAAGGTACCAATAGGCATGCAGGCACAAATCTTCTCCAAGTCAAAAATCACATGAACAGAAGATTACCAAACTCCCATGACTCCTCAGATATTAGATGATATGTGTATGAAGTTGATCGTTGACCTTCAGCCAATGGGAGTTTGGCACCGAGTTTAAATATACGCAGGCTTGTAGTTCAATGTGATGTTTAGTATGGATATTCCATAACCAACACAGAAATGCTTTAACAATTCATTACTTGAAATCATAACAGGTAGGTAATTTTTTACCCTGTTTGCTTTTCATGAATCACCAAATGTGCAAATGTATTTCAAATATTCTCTCAGTCTCAGGTATAGTAAATTTTGTATTAAACTGAATGGCCAGCCATGGACCACTGCAAATTTCCTTCATTTCCCATATGAGTGCTGAAATCGTTTAGTAGGAGTACATGGTCAGTAGATAATATTCTTTCAGGCACAAAAGTAATTGTCACTTCATTTGGAATTGGGTAAGTCCCACTATGTCTAACTAGTATATTCCATGTCCAACATGTCATAACTGACTTCCACCCTACACATTACAGGTAGTTAGCCTAGATAGCTGCTTCAAGTACATTTTTGAGGTTGAGATCAAGTGTTCCTTTTAAAACGTTATTTACTAATGAAGGGTATCACATGTCCCACAAAAATATGTTTGCAGATTGGTTGTTAGTAAGACATTTAAATTGATCTGTGTTAAACCAGTGTTGTTTTCAGGTATCACATAATAACTCTAAGAGAAAAAAATAATGAAGTGAAAGTAAATTACTAATTAATATCAATGTGACAATAACAGAACATTATTTCACATTGAGAAGCGTAATTTGTTTTCCCTCAAAACAACACTGAGATGTTCAAGAATTATTAATTCATTCTTTAAAATGTATTAGGATTGATATGGCTTATTGTATCAAGACATATACCTTTGTAAAACTGTAAAGTTTAAGGTAATCAAAAGGACAATCTCATCAGTCAATACAGCTTGAAAAAAACCTACAGTACTTAATCCTGTCCTTAGCTTTTAACATTTGTTCCTCGGGTTGTGCACTCCAGAAATCATGATTGGTGATGCCATTAAAAATTTATTTGGTTTTCAAATAAATTATTTGCAGTGTATGTAAACTTCCGTTCTTGATGAATATAGAAGGGGAAGAACTATTTTCTCCTAGTAGACCGTCCTGAATGGGATGTTTGCCCATGAAGGACATGTGTCAGGTGTCACAATGCAGTTCCCCTCCTGAACAAAATAGCAGAATGGTGTCTGGTGCATCTTAAATGACTAGTAGAACTGGTAGGAGAACCTCTGGTGCTATTTATAATTTTGTATTTTTTGGAGTAAAAATGTAAATACCATTTATTGTGATTTTTTTAATGAAATATGATTATACTTTATCACTGATCACTTTACTGATTGGGTAAAGGTCTGCTCAGATATAGAGCAAAATGGAAATTACATTTTTTCATCCTTTTTCATCATTCTTGTACCAGTGCTACACAAGCTTTCGCAAATCTTCACATTAAAAAAAATTCAGCTTAGACAAGGGACATGTTTAACTTTCTTCATTTTCTGCTGCGGGGAAAAACCACAGCCTCTTAAAGCATGTTAAAAAGTGGCAATGAAATGAAATGAATCTGACTGGCTTCTCCATGCTGCATGAGAGATGTTTTAAGTTCTCATAGCATATGTTTTAAAGTGATTCAAGAAAACAGGCTGCAGAATTGGGCAAATATTGTCATGCACAAACTAAATACCTTTTGATAGTTGGTTTTTACTGTTTACTGTCACTATGCTGTGCAAAGGGCCCTTGTATTTCTACACCCCTTATTAATTTTGTTTACAAAGCGCTGCCTGCTAGTCTAGGAAGGGTTGTATAATCACACAGTTAATTATCAGTTTTACCTTTTGCAATGCTGGAAATTAATTAAAGCAATCAACAAGACACTCTAAGAGATGCTCATGGAATCAAGTTCAGTGTAGGTTAAGTGAGGGATCTCTTTCACTTTCCGGTCTGGATGCCAGAAATCTAAAGAGATCTGTACAATTTCATAAATCAATGAAAGTCTATATAATAAATACTTTCACTTTCTCTGTGGTGGTTTTGCATGGCCATAGATGTTCTTGTACAAATATCCTGTACATGCTTGTTGCAATAAACAACATGTGCTATTTATAACATAAGGATACTGTAGATAGAAAGAAAGAAATGAAAGACAATAGCAAACAACATAAAATATAAAATTATGAAAGTTTAGTTGATCTTTTTCTCGCCTAACAAGAGACATATCTTGTGAATGCTGATCTGTCAATTCATATGGTTAAGATGGCTAAATTCTTTAGCCCATTAAGTAAGCTTCTGCTGCCTGCAAGTGGTGTTCATTTACTCACAGATAGCCTCTGTGCTGGCTTGCCTCCACCCACACAGAGTTTCTGTGTGTGTGTGGGTGTGAGTTGCTGCTTTACACTTTCCTATTGGATTTAGAAAGAGTCTCATAACACAGCTACAACTTATCCTTCACAAAGGTTATTACCTTTTCAGTTACAGGTACACCAATACTACAGTACAATACTAGTGCTGGCTTTGTCCCATCTAATAAGTTAGAATTAACAGTTCTTGGAATCAAAGTGGGTGTACTTACAGTTCTGGTGTATATGCTTTATTCCTTTCCTGATCATATTTATCCAGACATGTGGAAGAATCTTTAGCATGCCTGGATCTTTAGGATGTCATTCTTCGCCTTGGTTGCACCTTATGTTGCGGGAGGTACTGCAGTTTCTTTTTGATGCTCAAACGCACTGTATTGGTTGTCTTGTTGCTGGCAGCATTGTCTTCTGAGCCATTCGTGATCAGTCATTTGCTGTCTGCTTGAGCACTTTCTATCTTAGCAAGATTTGTACTAATGGGACATCCAGTTCCTGTTATGGATGATCTTTCATTTTTCAGTCCAGCCCTAGTTACCATTTGGAGTAGAAGGGATTGCTCCAATTTCATTACATCCAAATCTTTTAAGCACTGCTGTCTCTGCTGTACATCAGGAGGTGTGGCAAAGTGGACCAGTAAGCTTGATAGAAAAAGTAATGAGTTAGGGTGTGTCTAAGGTTTTTAAAGGAAGGAATAGAGGTCTTGTCATTGGCATTTGGGTGCACATAAAACCATCCTTTTGGTTGACTATTGGTGGAAAGTCCTGTCCAACATTGTTACTCATTCTTGAGTTATGGTACTTTGTTCGAACTTGGGTATCTGGCTTGTGCCTCTGAGAGGTAAGGCATGAAGTCTACATTCCAAAGATGGGCCCACTGAAAATGACACTGAGTGTCTGACATTGGCTTGCTAAGCCAGGAATTGTGTTCCTGCCGGGCAAAATGGATAATGTCAATTGTGTATCTGTCCTACACTAGTTCATCCTGGTACATCTGTAAGTAGAATGGCAATATTGTCCACAATATGTGTGAGACATCTGAACAAACAATGTGTACTTTTTTTATAAATGGGTACTTATATGTATAGTTATAATCTATTATTCTTCTCAAACACACTTTATTTGAAACCTCTTTCTTAGTGTACGTTGTTCAGAGTCAGTTTAAATGAATGGTGATTGATGCACAATCAGATGTTGTGAAGTAGTAAAACTGCATTACCTCATGATGTAAATGATATTCCAGTCTACTCTGCAGCAGGATATGCCACCATCATTATGCTTTTTAGCATTAAGAGCTGCCTTTATTCCTAATGATCATGTCATTCTAGTGCTCAGGCCTGATAATTTAGGTTGGTGTATCAGGACCTGTTCGTAGGTGTTTTTTTATGAAAAAAATGAAGTTATTTTCAGTGTAAATTATATTTATCATTTATAAAACATAATGTGTACTTAATTATCTTATCAATGAACTAATTAAGTAAAAAACACATTCTTTTAGTGAGACATTAGTAAATGCTCTTAACTCAGAAGACTTGAATTTTATTTTACATGAAGGTGTTATCATTGACACAGGTTTTACCTTCAGCCGTATCATTTTGTGATTTCTAAAACCTGCTTTCTCCAGGTTAAAAACATTGCAAAATTGAGGTGCTTTAATAGGCCTCCACACAATGGGAGGGAAACGCTCCAAATTAAATGAAAAGTAAAAATTTCTAAAATATTTAGTGCCATTCTTTTTGTAACTTGAGGTAATCTGTCAGGATTTTGATCTTGCTCACTCTCACATAATCTTTGTGCTCATGACAGTTTTGTTCACAAGGCAACAAGAGTGGGAAAGTAGAGATGGGAGCAGCTTCCCTAAAGTCTGCTCCATTAAGCCTCAAAGCAGCTGTTTGGTAAATTTTGGATTGAAACAACTATAGTGATCAACATGAAACTGAAAAAGACAAAGCCAGTTGTACGCTGTGCAGCTGCTCAGGGAACACGACAAACCTGTAACATCATTTGTTTAGACATCAACATATTATCAGTTCATAAACATTTGAGCATAGTAGTAGTCTGTAGCTACCATATTTTACATGCCCTAAGGTTACTCATTATACAGATTTAAGTAAAAGCAGTCATTCAGTTAGCTTAAATTGCAGAAAAATGAACTGTTACCTTTAAGTGTGGGACCCTCAGTTTCAAGAAACCCTTATGTAAAACCAGAAGTCAGTCTCAGGAGAAAGTCAGCCTTAATCCTCGGATTTCACATGCACAAAAATGTCTTACCTGATGCGCAAACTTGATTAGAAAAAATATGAAAGGTATTACTTATCTTATTTACTTATTATATATCTCTTATATATATTTCTCTTCTGGTTCGTCCTGCTTCCACTTCAAAACCGGTCCCGCCCACACGCAGCCGACACGGCATTTCTCGATTCCTATTCGTCGTCTTCAATGTCATGCACTATACTGGCCTCATGAGCGTAATACATCCAACAAGTACTCGAGGTGCTGCCACAATGGTAAAGTAGCTTTACTACCTTTGCGGGAGCCACCTGTGTCTTTACAACAGCTTCTTACACAGCAAACATCAGAAGCTAAAAATTATCGTGAACACATTTGAGAATACAACTCTTCTCTAGTGTTTGCTTCCATGGGTGCATAGATAACTACCTGGCCACGGACCATACTATTTTAAAATACATGGGCAAATTTATCACCAAATCTCTCCACTATACGCTAACACTTCTACCTCTCGAGGATATGGACAGTTGTATGTTTTTGACACAGCGCAAGCTTCTGAAGTACGCTTACAAAATAAAGCAAACTCTGCATGCAGCGAAAATGTACTTCTACAGCTAGATTCCATGCTCAGAACCATTAACTCCTTCGCTAAATCATACAAACACATGCATGAAATCGCTTAGTCCAATCCAACAGCATCTGTACAAATGGTTTTCAAGGAAAACCCTGGTCAGGATTTATGATGATACAATGCCCCGTGTGAAAGATAAAGGCACTGTTGACCCCTTGAACCCTCAGATCAGACATCAGACACCAGATTAAAGTCCAATAATAATATTTATTTGAACAAATATGTGCACCAAGCACTCTACACTCCACTATACTCATATAATATACAAAAAACCAATACAATAATCAATCCTCCACTCCCAGACACGTTGCCACCCTTCCACCCAGCTCAGCTCACTCGTCTGGGTTTCCCACAGTCTTTTATAGTCCATGACCTGGAAGTGCTCCTGAACCCTTGTCCATGTGACTTGTTAGCACTTCCGGGTCGGATGAAAACTCTCCTTCTTCATCCCGGAAGTACGTTGTTTCCTCTGTCGCGGTAATTAAGACGCACTTCCGGGTTATAGGGCACATGTAAGTCCTTGAGCCTCCCTGCAGCGTTCTCTGGTGGGCCCCACGGTGTCCAGCAGGGTTGGGAATAAAAACTCCATTGTCCATGATTCCCTGCTGGTCTTTGGGGCACTTCCATGCTACAGGGAGGGCTCCATCTAGTGGCCTGGGGGTATTGGCCGGGATGAACACCCGACATTGCAGCGATTTTCATCAACAAGATCTGCGTGTGGAACTATCAGATGCATTGCAAGCAAACGCTGAAAATAAGAACATACGTGTAGGCAAAATGATCATATTACCATCCACATTTCCAGGAAGTCCAAGATACATGCAACAAAACTATCAGGATGCCATGGCCATAGTACGTAAATTTGGAAAGCCTGATTTATTTATCACTTTCACACATAATCCTACTTGGCCGGACATTCTACACACACACTGCGTCTTTCAAGAAGTATTTATTTCTTCTTGAAGTCTGTTATCCAAACTCACGTAAAGAAGTCTGCAGTGCACTGTTTCACAAACATCCAGGAGGACTAACATTAAATTCTGAAACTGGGTCCATTTTTGACAACAATACCCTGGACCCTGAGTTTATGCTTAGGAATAATAATTTAATTTCAGTGGTAGTATTGTAAATATCAGTTTTGTTAACAATGGATTTATGTAATACAGTAATCCCTCCTCCATCGCGGGGGTTGCGTTCCAGAGCCACCCGTGAAATAAGAAAATCCGCGAAGTAGAAACCATATGTTTATATGGTTATTTTTATATTGTCATGCTTGGGTCACAGATTTGCGCAGAAACACAGGAGGTTGTAGAGAGACAGGAACGTTATTCAAACACTACAAACAAACATTTGTCTCTTTTTCAAAAGTTTAAACTGTGCTCCATGACAAGACAGAGATGACAGTTCCGTCTCACAATTAAAAGAATGCAAACATATCTTCCTCTTCAAAGGAGTGCGCATCAGGAGCAGAGCATGTCAGAGAGAGAGAGAAAAGCAAACAAATCAATAGGGCTGTTTGGCTTTTAAGTATGTGAAGCACCGCGGCACAAAGCTGTTGAAGGCGGCAGCTCACACCCCCTTCGTCAGGAGCACAGAAAGAGAGAGAGATAGAGAGAGACAGAGTTTGTTTTTCAATCAAAAATCAATACGTGCCCTTCGAGCTTTTAAGTTTGCGAAGCACCGTGCAGCATGTCGCTTCAGGAAGCAGCTGCACAGAAGGTAGCAACGTGAAGATAATCTTTCAGTATTTTTAGACGAGCGTCCGTATTGTCTAGGTGTGCAAACAGCCCCCCTGCTCAATCCCCCTACGTCAGGATCAGAGAAAGTCAGCGCAAAAGAGAGAAAAATAAGCTGGGTAACTTCTCAGCCATCTGCCAATAGCATCCCTTGTATGAAATCAACTGGGCAAACCAACTGAGGAAGCATGTACCAGAAATTAAAAGACCCATTGTCCGCAGAAATCCACGAACCAGCAAAAAATCCGCGACATATATTTAAATATGCTTACATATAAAATCCGCGATGGAGTGAAGCCGCGAAAGGCGAAGCGCGATATAGCGAGGGATTACTGTACATTAAAATAAATGCTTATATTAGTCATTATTAAGGTTTTGAATAATGTTTCAAATCTTCAGTAATATTACCTTATGGCATATGGCTAATAGACCTTTTATAGCTATTGTAGCAGTACGGGGCGCTAGAGCTCCCTTGAACCCTTAGATACCACTCCAAACACCAGGTAAAACTCCAATTATTATTTATTTTATAATAATAGTGTGCACAAAGCACCCTCCACTCCACACTACACATACAATACTCAATAATCGATAATCAATACACTAATCCTCCTCTCCCAGACACGTTGCCACCCTTCCACCCAGCTCAGCTCGCTGTCTGGGATTTCCCATGGTCCTTTTATAGTCCATGACCCGGAAGTGTTTGTCCCTCAGTCCATGTGACTTTCTATCACTTCCGGGTCAGGCAAAAACTTCTCTTTTTCTTCAGCCCGGAAGTATATCATTTCTTCCGTTCCCGTGAGTTGGAAATACTTCCGAGCTATACGGAAAATATAAATCCCTGGGCCTCCCTGCAGCGACTCCTGGCAGCCCCGACGTTATCCAGCAGGGCTGTGTATTAAAACTCCATAGTCCATGATGCCCTGCTTGAATTCGGGGCATCTCCACGTTGCAAGGAGGGCTCCATCTAGCGGCCTGGGGGTATTGGCCAGGATGAATGGTCGGCTATATCCCACACTATATAACTGCAATAGACAATGGACATTTTATATAAATCAATCTTTATTTTTATGCAGGGAACAGTAAGCATTACATAAAAATTACACTAAATCAAGTGTCAGTCTCATGATTTCTTCCACAAGCTTCAACAATCAACAACATAAATTGTTAAATAGAGTAACTCTTATCTATGTTTGTGTAAATAGCAAACATACTTGGTCTGTAAAAGAAACATTCTTTGTTCTGTACTTTTTATAGAGTTTTGAATTGCTTTTTGAATTGCATTGATACATAACACAATAAATAAAGAATTACTTACAGAGAAGAGGCACAATATTGTTTCAAAGAGTGTAATATGTATTTCATGTCTGTGCGGTGTGTGTCTATAAATACTCATATTTACAGTACACACATAACATTTATTATGTAATATTGCTATTACATTCAGTAATACATAAATGTTCTTTGTCACTTTTGAGGGATGTAGCACTAGAATGGTTTCTGAAGGGACTTCCTTCTCCATTACCCAACTAACAAAAATAAGCATTTTTTTTATGAAAATCTTACTTTAGACTAATAGGATTTACTAAACCTCTCAATTTTCTTGGAGTCTAAGCTAGCTATTCAAGTATTAAATTCCTTTGGTGCTGTGCATTGTACACTGTATGATAAAATACGATTGAGATGATCTTCTTTGTAAGCTTTGTCATAAAGATAAAGGATTTAGGAGGATGCTGTTAAGCTGAATGTTTATACAACTATTGGAAAATAAACATGAGCTGTGAAAAGATTTTTGGATATTACAGTATTAATAAGTGGAAGGTATAATCTACAATTTCCATGAGGAGGACTGTTTCAGATGTACGTTTTGAGTAAATTCTGGACCTTTAATCTTTATGGTAGTTTTGACATAATACCAAAAGGTGATCTGAGTCCACTGAAACACATTCATTTTAGGTTTTAGACTGTATAATTTAGATATTACAAGTGTGGAGTCATTATAAAATTGTATTATATTTGCTAGTGAGGCAAATCAAGATAAGACCATGCGTTGAGAGTCATTGAGAGATTGCATACTTCAGCTTTTCTAAAAAAAACCTACTGTGCAGTATAACAGAACTTTGACATAGTCTAATAGTCTAAGGTTGATTGAAAAGGAAAAGCAATGCAGATTCCACTTTGTCCATGCAACCGTGGACCAGCCCTTTGTTTCTTGTATGAATATTAGACAGGTCATAGAGAGTTGCCTGTGCAATCAAACATGTATTTTGGGATAGTAGAATATTTATTGTCAAGGAAAAATTTAGTATTTTATGTAATGGGTAAAAAAAGAGTACCAAGTTCTAGGACCAGTGCTGCAAGCTATGAAGTCTTTTTATTTGTGGATCTTGAGATTTGTTTGCGTTGTGATGTAAAATATGGTGATGTAAAATATCTGTCTGTGAACCTAGATTAAATTTAAGAAGGCCACTGTTTTAAAAAGTTGCCTCTTTATTAACCTAGTGAAGGATGCATGTAAGAGAATCAACAAATGGAGAAAAAAAGTACAAAAGAAACAGAAAACAAAAACATTCTTGCGGTTCTTGTGTTCATGCCACAACATGGAGAATTTGAGTAGCTTTGTTTTCTCCCAATTGTCCAACTTGTAACTCTCCTATGACATTCATGTGGAATTTTTGACTTGGAAACCTTTATTTACCATCTGTCCGATAGCACTTGAAGACAGCATTTCATTGCCTACTTCAGCAGGTTTTGAACACCTCCTTTCACTGTCTGTTGGAAAGTCTTACACACTTGCTCATTTTTAATTTCCAATAAACAGTAGTCCTTCTTTCTCTAAACTTCTGCACCGCTCTCTCCACTCTCTGTTTCCCTCTGTACTTTCACTTGCCAATCAATCAAATGGTTTTTCTTGCACCCCTCCCAATTTGCATTTTCTGTGGAAGGCACTTTTAAGCCTCAGCCAGGGTTAACATCTGAGGCAATACCCTTAACCATTTTTGGGGTCAGGAATGGCCTCTGCAACAGCTAGAGATAGCCTCCAGAAAGTATACCTAATGTATTACATCTCATTTTTAAATTGGTAGTCAACCTATGTGGTCTGTTCACCATAAAAAGTAGTAGGGGGGTATAAATAATGTAGTAGACCTCCCTACTGCCACCAACTGAACTTGGCAATTTCTAATTACCCCTTAGTAATACTTTGCACAATGCTCAAATGTACCAGTTGATTAGCTGTATAATACATGTACCTGATAGCTGAGATTACATTGTATTAGTATGTATTTACTCTTGAGCTGATTTGCAATTTTTTAATTAATTATTTTCTGGTGGCACAAACTACACTTTTCATATTCATGGAAACAAATACTAATTACTGTTATTTGTGTGGACAAATATGAATACCTCCAGCAAAATCATATATTTTTTAACAGATGCACACTTGAATAATGTTTTTAATTACTAAGGTATACGTTCCCTCCAAGTACCTACAAGGCTGATGTGATGTATTAGTCTTGGGGATATGCATAATTTACTTTCAAATGTACTGTTGCTGAGATCTCTTTTTTTACCTTGTTCCATTAAATTCATTCAAATCATAACTGATTAATACTTCAGAAGCAGTAGCTTCTAAGATTGTAACAAGAAAGAGAGTAAATCATCAGTTAATGAAAAAAATCTTTTGTGACTGCAAAATATAAGATTTTTAAAGGTATATGTGTGAACATATTCTTGGGTCAGTTTAAGTTTAACCTTATCCCTACTGAGATCAATATGAGTTCACTTCTCTACTAGTTAAAGCAAATGTCTTAACATATACATTTTGTTGTACAATAAGATTTCTCTTTTTAATGCTATTTTAAAAGTACAGTAACTTAGAATATTTCCTTAGATCAAAGCATTAACATTCAGATTCTACAGGCAGTAAAGGTAGATTAAAGTACTTACTTTGTTAATTAAAATGAGCAAGATAAACTTTAAATTAATAATAATTTATTATTCATGGTGTGTAATTTTATGTGTTGGTCATTAACTATATCTAAAGAGTGTAATTATGTTTTTTATCTAATTTATATCTGACATTAGACGAGCACAGTGGTTAGATTAGGCGAAGACATCCTGCAAAAGCAAAGATTAAAACTGTCTTTTCAAACAGATGCAACTACAAACATGGTGTTTCCAGAAGGCTTCAAAAAGATGTTTATAATAGAAAGAAAATCATGCATTATTGAGTCTTTATCCTGATACTTTCATTTACAAACTAACAATGGTTGGAAAAGAAACAGTATTTTTGAGAAACATTTAAATAATATTGTCAGCACAGAGTAATTTAGATTTCTCTGTGCTCCTTTTAATTTAATCTGCATTATGGTACATTTATCAACTGCTTGACTAGAGATTTGAACTCTGCAAGCTTTCATTTAAATAGCATTTAATTACCATACTCTATCATTTTTAAGTGGGTCTAATCTTTCATCTTTTTAACCCAGAGACACAAAGTAAATGTTATGGGGAAACCTGTTTTGGTTATGCAGTATTCATTATGTTTACTTTTGCTGTTTTTTTGTCATTGGATCAACAAAATATTTTCTACACAAATTTAAAATAAACTATAAATGGTAAAAAATATTCATTGCTTTGATTCTTGCATTGTAATACAAATAACTAAATTAGGCTTTTAGGGAAATCAAAGCAAAAGCTATTATATTAGATTATTAACATCTTGGTGTTTCTTGTGTTTTCAACAGGGTACCTGGGGCTAATTTTATACCCCCATCAAAGTTTTAATGTTGAATACTCAGACTAAACAGCCATGGATGTGAAGGAACGAAAACCATACAGATCTCTGACAGCTCGGCGAGATACAGAACGGCGCTACACTAATTCTTCTGTGGAAAGTGAAGACAGCAAATTACATCCTAAATCCTACAGCTCTAGTGAGACCCTGAAAGCTTTTGACCAGGATTCCAGACTGGCCTACGGCAGCAGAGTCAAAGAAATGGTGCACCTTGAGTCTGATGAATACTGCAGGCAAGGTAAATTAAGCTATAAAGTCCTTATCTCTTGCTAGGAGGCCAAATCATTCTTTCAAAAAAAGTGGTGTAGCAAATTGATGTATTTATTCAGATAATTTTGAAAAATTGCCATTTGACAAGATTATAATTATATGTGTATGTGAGATTGTGTCTTTTTTAACACTACAGAATTTATCATGGCACTGGGAAATGGTGACATGTTGCATGTTGGTTGGACATGTAAGTAAGGATATCAGTGTAGTCTGTTGATTTAACAATACTAATAATAATAATAATAATACTACTCTGACGGTGGTTGTCACAATACCAAAATTTCAAACTTCGACACGATACTAAGAAAAGTATTTAATTTCAATATCATTTTTGATACCCAATGCAGTATATAATGTAACTCAATAAAAAAATTATTTAAACTGGTAATTCTTTATTCATTAAAATGTACACATTGATGAAAACAAATGATAGAAATTTAGTCATTAAATGCAAAATTTTGCAAATATTACTAAAAGGTAAGAGTAAAGTTTCTGAAATAATAAAAAGTAAAGAAATTCAAATCCTGTCAACCAATTTTTTACATTGATGAAAACAAACACTGTTATTGATTTAGTACAAATAAATGTTACAAATGTTCTTAAATGTTAATTGAATACGTATTGTAATCTGTTGTAAACATTATACATAGAAATATTTAAACAAACATTAAGTAAACGTTCAAGGAACATTAATGTGGTCTGTAAACAATTGTTCAGAAAAGTAATGCACAAACAGAATACAGTGATCCCTCGCTATATCGCGCTTCATCTTTCGCGGCTTCACTCCATCGCGGATTTTAAATGTAAACATATGTGAATATATATCGCGGATTTTTCACTGCTTCGCGGATGTCTGCGGTCTACAGTACGTGTGCTTCCTCAGTTGATTTGCCCATTTGAATTCAAACAAGGGATGCATTTGAATTCAAACAAGGGACGCTATTGGCGGATGGCTGAGAAGCTACCCAATCAGAGCACGCGGTTAAGTTCCTGTGTGCTGCTGATTGGCTCAGCAACGGAGTGCTGCATTAACCAGGAAGTATAATCTCATTCAGCATTAATGCACGTTACTGCTAATGCTTCAGGATTGCAGAAAAGGTAAAAGTTTTGGATATGTTGAAGGAAGGAAACAGCTACACCGCTGCAGGACACAATTACAGCATCAATGAGTCCACAATTCTTTTTATTTAAAAAGGAGGAAAAGCATATAAGATCTATGGCCGCAGTGTCCTTTAATCAGGGCGCAAAACGAGTTGCAAGTGGACGTGATAAGGCAGTAGTCTGGATGGAATCTGCTTTAGGGATTTGGATTGAAGAGTGATGGAAGAAGAACAACGGCGGTGCTAAACAGTCGCCTGAAGAGGCTCCTTTAGAAGAGCTGTAACGCTATCCTTTGTTGTGCAGTAAAATTAAACTCATCGTTATCGGACAAGTCGTCGTGTCATTGTTGGTGAGTAACCATAATTAATTATTTACGTACAGTACTTATTACATGTACATAGTTTAGTGTCGCTGTACACACATTTTACTGTATATAATTTTTCTTGCATTGTACGTATTTATAGCTGGTGGCCTGCCTGTTGTAATGGCTGTAACGTATGTGATATCGGAGACGCTCGATATCTTTAAAATAATATTTAGGTTTTACTGTATGTAAACTGTGTTTACATACATAATTTCAACGAATCTTACCTAATATCTAAGAGAATACAAAGAGTTTATGCTGTATAACTGTGCGTGAAATGTTTATAATAGTGTGGGAGAGTTTATAAGGGCTTGAAATATATAAAAATAACCATATAAACATATGGTTTCTACTTCGCAGATTTTCTTATTTCGTGGGTGGCTCTGGAACGCAACCCCCGCGATGGAGGAGGGATTAGTGTAATACACTTAAAGGCTTTGCATAAATGCAAAAAGTGTACATTGCACTTTTATTTAAATAAACTTTGATATCTTTGTACTGTATCTTCAAAATTTTTTTTAAGAAAAACTAAAATGTCAACATGCTCTTCTGTTTGACCTCTGTGTGCTTTTTCTGGGGTGTAAATGAACTTTGATGAGCTAAATACATGCTGTCAAGCACATCTAGAAGTACAGTAAATTAGCTCATGGTTAAGTAGTGCCACTGTTTGTGCAGTTGAGCAGTGAAAAGTTGCAGTATCTTACATTATATAGGAAAAGTGATGAAACATAATTTTAAAATCGCATGTAATAAAATTAAGTATTAATAAAGATTTTTGCCTCTGAATGAACATCCCAGAAAAAAATTGACCCACAGGTAAAAATAATTGAAGCCCCCTGTCTGGATTGTTAGATGTTTAACTGATTACAAAAAAAAACAAAACATTTTAACCTGTAGAAAAAAATAAATTTCTCATCCCTAGTTCAAACGCAGCAGTTTACTGGTTTATACTTAATTGTGTTTCTGTAATTTAGAAATAAGATATTTTTTAAAGAAATTTTTGCATTGACGCACTTGCAAATCTTGCATATAGGCTTGCATATATCTCGTAGCTGCTACAAAGCCAAAATATTGTTATTAAAAATAAATGCCACTCTGAGACAGAGCTGCAACTTGAGCCAAGGTGAACTGGAAGTTGTGACGATGCGGGTTCAGCTCCATGCTCCCACTTCCTTTTTGGGAGCTCTTGAACCCAACACCATTGGTAATGTAACCGGATGAGCTGGTGAAAAGTGTAAACAGTGCTTTTATTAAAAACCAACAAAACAAATCCAAAGTGTTCAAATAAATAGTGCAGTGCAATCAAATGTCAGTAAATAAATAATCCATTAAAAACAAGTGGTCCAAAGTGGAGGTTAAAATAATTCCAATAATTCTATTAAAAACAAGGTTAAAAACAAAGGCAGGAAGCAGTCCTTTAAAAAGAAAACTCGGTGCCTTCTTTAGCTGGCGGCTCCCCTGCTTCTCCCATCTGGGCCCTGCAACAGGGGAGTTGCCCTACCTGCAGCTGACCTTCTCCTTCTGATGGTCTGGTAGCTTCTTGATCTCTGGCTTTGTTTATTTCCTTCAGATCGAGACTTGGATTCCTCAGTGACCAGGGCACTCAGGCCAGGGCTTCAACCTCTTGAGCTTCCGACTCGCGCTGCCTTCCGTGGCCTTACGTGGCAAGCTGTTCTTGATTGTGGTCACTCCTGCTTCTCTGCAAATTTCAGCAAAAATGACCCAATCCATCTGCCCCCGGGTGCCGGTCAAACACCCATCTAGGGCTCGCTTCTCCCAGCTCTCTGTTGTTATTACAGCGAGCCTGTTCTCTCTCGCTCGCTTGCTCAAAGGGCTCCTTCACTTCCTTCCTTCTCCATTAACCTTCGTTCTTTTCTTTCTTTTTTCTCTCCCTCTGCACTCGCACTCCTACTATATATAATTGGGACGTGGCACAGGTGCGGCAGTTAGCAGCTCCTGGCATCAATCATGGACATGGGTGATCCCACACCTGTGCATTTCAATGTGGAAACACCCAAGCCCGCATCGCGCCTAGGAACTGCTCTAACTACACTACCACGCCTCCTCTTTAAGCCGCAAATGTGGTGATTATTTATTTAAAACTGGCCTGTTATTCTGAGCTGCGGACCTGCTATATCACAGAAGTGTATTAGTAATGTAGGAGTTGATACCATGAAAAGTGAGTATTCAAATAATTTTAACATGTTAAAATCAATAGTTGGAGATAATTTAATACTTTTCACAACTTTACCCAGGAATGCAGAGTATATACTTAGTCAGTGGTATGAATGTTGATTTTAACATTTTCAGGGTGGATGTCGACTTTTGTCAAAACGAGGGGTTGACAGTGGTAATCAACAGTAAACGGTGGCAAAACCCACCATTATGTTTTAATTGGACTCTCATTGCTAGAAGGAATGTTAGCTTCATTGGTTTGACCGAGATTCCCTGCGTTCACACAAGTAGAAAGGAGTAAACAATGGCAAAAATTCCATCAACATCTGGCGAGAGATCGAAGCAAAATGAAAAGCAAAATACTCCATGGGCGATGTTTAACACTTTATTGCTGAATTGGACTCTGACTTATCAGACTCCAATTTTGATACAAGTGATTGAAAATTAATGTGAGGTACTAACATCAACTGATCGTGGTGCTGAGCAGGTTTGTGTAGCTGATGTGTCTATGGCAACGTCCACCTGGGAGGACCGCCACTTACAATGACAAGAGGTACAGACCAGATAACGATGCACTACGACCACCGCTGCTGCCCCTGTCCCCCACCACTTGAAGACAGCCTGGGAGCCAACCTGCCATGTATTCTTGGCAACCAATGCACGTAGCAACAGACATTTTATTTTGATTTCTGTGTGAAACCATTGCTTCATGTGCTTTTCAGAAAACTGCATTTTTTGGAAAAAAAATATTCAGCCCTCAAAGTGGTAAAGAGATGTCAAAGTGAATAGTTTTCTTTTACTTTATCTTTGTTTTTTTAGTTATAATTTTTATCAGTATTTATTTTCAATAGCTATTTTTCATTTATAATCATTATTAGTTTTTGTGTAAGGTAGATGAATTAATTTCATCTTTGGTTTAAACAAGTGCTGTGCATTTTTTTTTTTTTGGTGTTTACTTACAACTAATACCCCTGTGACTTTGGGTTAGAATGACATCAATGTCCCATTTTGTATGTTGCAAAAAAGCTGCTATATAAGGTTGGCATTACAAAAGGGCACCCCACCATAAAAAATTTTACTCCAGTACCCCAAAAATTTTGGGGAGCAGCTGGCCAACCTGTGTGAACCCATAAAATTACCATTAAATTGGAAGAGGGAAATAGTGAATTTCCCCTATCTATCTATCTATCTATCTATCTATCTATCTATCTATCTATCTATCTATCTATCTATCTATCTATCTATCTATCTATCTATCTATCTATCTATCTAAAGATATTTACAGCTAATAAACATTTATTAAAAATGGTTTATTGTATATAATTAAATAAGTAAATAAATAAATAAATAAATAAATAGGCAAATAAACAAAAAAATTAATAAATTAATAAATTTTTTAATAAATACACACATAGGGATCTGTGAACCGATCACAGATTTTCATGTTACTTGATCCACCGATTCTGATACAAATTCCAATTTCTTTTCATTATTCCTTTAAAAAACATTTTACACTAATCTCCTGTATAACAAGATACATGGGAACCCTATGACCTATATTAAAGAGTATTTTTATAATTAAGCTATAGAGCACAGGTGTTAACTGCTCATTTTTTATTAACAAAATAAAATTCTGTAGGCTTATTATTCAGTGACCATAAAATACTAAATGCTCTGATTGAATCTTTTTATTGAAATCAGGCGATTCTGATCAACGGCCAGTCAATAAGAGTATCCCTACATACACACTTTGGTCTGGAATGACTGTAAAACAAGAAAATTCAAAAGAAGAAAAGCTCTGACTTGGCTGTCACAGTCACAGTGAAGCATTATGCAGACACACTTGACACACTTCTGCTGAATAATTTGTTACCTGAAGCTACTCAGTGCTAGAGTGTCAGAGAGAGGATCTACAGCATTTTTCATAATAGACCTCAATTTTGTTTTAATACTCTCCTTTGCGTTGACCTCGGTCCAAAGTGTGTCCTATAACTGAGCTTCTGGGCCTTTTCTTGAAGCGATGTTACCAACCCAGCACACCACAGAGTAGAAAAATGCACTGGTCATTACAGAGTTATAGAAGACGTGAAGGATATACTTCCCACATTAAAAGAACACAGTCTTCTAAGGAAAAAGAACCTGCTCTGCCCTTGATTGATGTGGACCCCCAGGTACTTGTAGGAGTGGAACACTTCTACATCCACTCCTTGATTTGTGATTGGACATAGAGGCTGTTTGGCGCGGTGAAAGTCAATAACCAGTTCCTTGGTTTTGCTGATGTAAAGATGCAGATAGTTATCTTTGCTATAAGAAACAAATTTCTCCTCCTGACTCCTTGATTTTGTCCCATCTCCTTTATCAATTCACCCCTTAAGTGCACAATCATCTGAGAATTTATGCACATGACATGACCTGGTGTTATATTTATAGGTGTACAGAGTAGAAAGAAAAGGAGACAGGACTGTTCCTTGTGGTGCTCCAGTATTGCTCACATCCGTATCAAAAACACGGTACTTGAGTCTCACAAACTGCAGTCTGCCTAACAGATAGTCTATGTTATAGTTATTATTGTTAATACGTCAAGTACTTCAAATCCAAGGCAATTTAATATTTTAAGTGAATCATTATAATGATAGCAGCTTTCATTTATCAATCCATCCAGTGGGACATACAAGGAAATACTAAACACATAGTAGTATTGCTCTACACATTCACATAAACACACAAACACTGGGCTGGCTTATTTACAGTAATATAAACAATAGCCTGCAAACATCACATCGACAATGACCTGGCAGAGTCTGTTGGTGGTGTCAGGCAGTGACACTAAGAAATGATTTACCTCTCTAACAACATTTTAAAAGATGTAATATACTTTAGTGCTTATCATATTAACTTAGAATAACGTATAAGATTCACCAAGTATATTCCTGAACTTAAGACCATGACCTAGTAAATGAATAATACAGTAGAATGAAACCCCTTTGATTGTGAATAAATTAATATTCTTAGATTTATCAATAAATGTGAATTGAAATAAAAAACAGGATCTGTAACTGATTTGCTCTATCAAAATGAATCTAATTTCCATGTATGCTGTATAAAGTAAGCAATACTTTGTGTCTTGACCAGAAGTGCACGCTGGTATTTTTATTTTTCACTAGTATTTTTATTTTTATTCTTGTTTATTGCATTGTTTCTTGAAAACAAACTATAGCTCACTTTTTAAATAAAAACATTTTGATTTTGTATGAATAATACGATTTTGTTCTGAATTGTCTGTGGATTTCCTTGGTCGATATATTTCTTGGTCCTTCATCTGGCTGTCTACGTGTTGGCTGTATTTTTTCATTGGCAGCTATGCTGTTGTTCTTTGGATTATTATTGCTTGGATTATTCTTTCTCCATTACTCCATTTCATTATGCCCTTATTTTAGTACACGGCAACGGAACTTTTCCAGGTATGCTTTCACTCCGCTGAGCCACCCCCCGAATTGTACCGGCAACTGGACATCATTTGTTATGTCCATCGTAAGTCCAGTAGGAACTTCAGTTTCAATGACACAAACCCAACACAATCTTTTTGGTCTTCCAACCAATGATGCTCAAGGAAATTTGGCTGGACTGCCGATTACAGCATGCTAATTAAGATTGCTAGGATGGCTAACGATGGGCTTGTTGTTAACAGTATCACTGTTGGACTTTTTAAGATCTGATTGCTTCAGAATAAGGGTCCATTCATTTATGACCTTTTGCACGATCATAAGTATGATTTTATGTGTCTTGTTGAAACCTGGAAGCTAATCACTTTTTATATCTTGTCACGCTTGGGTCATAGATTTGCACAGAAACACAGGAGGTTGTAGAAAACAGGAATTTTATTCAAACACTGCAAACAAACATTTGTCTCTTTTTCAAAAGTTTAAACATGCTCCATGACAAGTCAGAGACGACAGTTCCGCCAGGAGCAGAGAATGTCAGAGAGAGAGAGAGAGAAGCAAACAATCAATTCCAAAACTAACAGGTGCCCGTACAGGCTTTTAATGTAAGCGGAGTACCGCACGAGAGGCTTATAACGCGACAAAGCCGCCAGTAAGGTAAGGAGCAAAGGTAGAATGTAGTCTGTCAACGTTTTTCAGGGGTTTTCCCAGGAGCGTCTGTATTCTCTAGGGGTGTGATCAGCTCCCCAGCTCACAATTTGAATCAGGCTGTGCCCCAAGCGTTTGTCAACACCTGTCAGCCTTGGTACTCCAGTAGACGGGGTGGCCTCGTGGTAATTTACAATGATAAGTGGAAAGTGTCTTCAGTGGCTCTGCCTGTAAACACCCCATTTGTGTCCATTGTTCTACAAATCATTGGGCCCATTCCTAATAATTGTTTGCATTTATATAGCGCTTTTGTCACTACTCAAAGCGCTCAGCAATTGCAGGTTAAGGGCCTTGCTGAAGGGCCCAACAGAGCAGAATCCCTTTTGGCATTTACGGGATTTGTACCGGCAACCTTCCGATTGCCAGTGCAGATCCCTAACCTCAGAGTCACCACTCCGCTGTGTACTGTACTATCCACTGTTTACCAACCACCCAGACCTAATAAGGACTTTTTAGATGAACTTTTAAGCTTTTTAACTTCTCTTTGTCTCTAATGTTATGTTGGTGGGTGATAAGAATATACACGTGGATAATGTTAATTACTCTCTTGTTATGGATTTTATGTCTTGTCTTGACAGTTTTGGCTTACAGCAGTATATTGATTTTTGTACACATTGTAAAGGTCACATTCGTGATCTTATTTGTTGCTCTGCTGTAAATCCTCTTTAATTGTACTGCATCTGATCGTAATTTAATATCCTTTAATGTTAACTTAACACTCTCCAAAACTAAGGAATATCGCTGTGTTTCATTTTGTAACTTTAACTCTTTCAGGGCTGATGTCGACTTTTGTCAAAAGGAGGAGTTGACAATGGTAATTGACTGTAAGCTTTGACAAAATCAACCGTTATGTTTTAGAAAATTAGATTCATTGGTTTGACCGAGATTTCCTGCGCTCATGTGAGTAGCAAGGCGCACACAATGGCAAAAATGGCACTGACATTTGGAGAGAGATCAAAGTGAATGCATAAAGCAAAACACTCCATGGAAGACGTTTTGCCTGTTATCTCTGAACTGGACTCGTTGGACTCAGATTTTGATACAAGTGATTGGAAACAAATGTCAGGTTCCAGCTTCAGCTGATTGGTCCCCAGCTAATCGTTGTACTGACATTGTTCGCCAGGAAGGACTGCCACTTAACAATGATAAGAGGTAGAAACCAGATTGCAATGCACTGTGACTTTGACTCAGCCATGCAAAGACAGCCTGGCAGCAAGCCTGATGCATATTCTTGGCAAACTGGCAGCCACAGCATGCAGCAACAGATGTTTTATGTTGATTTCTGTGTGAAACCATTGCTTTTCAGAAACTGTTTTTTGGAGAAAATATTCAGCCCTCAAAGAGCTAAGAATGTCCATGTATCTACTCTCTGCAGTGGAATCAATAACCTCCCATGTAAAGAAACTTTTTTTAACAACTGATGAACTGGTTTCCTATTACAATGATTGATTACATAGTCTACTAGACAGTCTTGCTCCTTTAAAATCTCTGCCTGTTTCTTTTGCCTGTTCTGCTCCTTTGTACACCCCTGAGCTCCGTCAGCTTAAAGCTAAAGGCCATAGACTAGAACGTTTGTCTGCTAAGACAGGGTTTGCTAAACATAAAAAAGTATCATGATCAGTTGCTTTTTAATAAGGATGCTGTTTCTGCTGACAAATCTGCCTACTATACTGAACAGTTTAGGGTAGGTGAAGGGAATTCTAGAGCTGTTAAAAGGGTTCTATGGCTACCTAATGCCTTTGCACTGCACCTTTACTCCACTGCACAATGTGATATTTTTATGAAATTCTTTAATTCAAAAATTAGCAATACAGTACACCCCCAAAATTCACGGGGGGGTTTTGTTCCTAGAGCACCGACGAATCGCGAAAAACTGCAACTTTTGGATGTGGTTAAAAAATGCCTTTTAAATGCCTATTTTTATAGTTTAAACCCTAAATACAGTATGCCCCCAAAGCACTTTAATTTCTTTGCAAACTCAACTTAATACATTAATACATTACATAAAAAAATTACCTTAATACATTACCTAAAAACAGAATGTAAAGGTAAACCCATATATTGTACAGTACTGTACTACTATGTCTCCCGCGGTGCTAGAATGTAAAATACAGATATTACTGCTGTACGTACTGTAATTCATGCAAGCGCGTTTTCTTTGGTATGCGCTGTTGTTTTCTTTGTTATAAGTAGAGTAAATACATAATAATTTCATTTAATTAAAATACAGTAAAATGTACGGGTACTCTCCAATGATCAATGATATTGATGATGATGATGAAGTAGCTGTACAGTACAATGCAGAGAATGTAAAACTCCTCGGGTGGCGCCTCTTCTTCAGGCGCCTCAGGAGGAGTCGTATCTTTGGACGGGTCTTCTTCTGGTGGGGTTTCGTGCTGGCTTTTCATTGTAGGTTTCAGGAACATTGTGATGGGAAGTTGCTACATTGTCTCCTATAGTGAACTGCTGGTACAATTTCTGTGCTTTCTCACAGATGATGTTACCGTCCAAGGGGATGTTCTTCTTCCTGCAGTCGGTGATCCACAATGCCAAGGCAGCGGTGGTAAACCCACTCACCTGGAGACGCGTCACAGGTCAGCAGTCAATCAGCAGCAAGGAGAAATGAATAACGCTCTCGGATTGGCTACTTTCACCATCCCAAACTGCGTTTCCTTATGCGGTGGTAAACCCACTCACCTGAAGACGCGTCACATGGCAGCAGTCAATCAGCATCAAGGAGAAATGGATAACGCTCTCAGATTGGCTACTTTCACCATCCCAAACCGTGTTTCCCTCAGTGGTTGCTTCCTGTTCTCTCCACAGCACAGTATTGCCACGAAAAAAGCCATAAGAAATTGTGGAGGATATTTCCGCTTTCCGCTAACAATTAATAGAAAAATCTGTGAACGACTGAGTCCGCGAACCCTGAACCGCGACTTCGCAGGGGTCTACTGTATACATAAGCAACTGACATCATCAGTTTGTACATTACACAATATGCTTAACCTTGCCTCTGGTAGGCCCTTCTCAAATTCCTTTTCATCCTTTAAACTCATTTTTGTCTCTGAAATCTCTGATCTCATTAAAAAATCTGAATCTTCCACTTCTCACATCCAATTCCCACTCATTTGGTAAAAGCTTGTCTTCCTTCTATTTTCTCATTAATAACTGATATTGTACATTCATTGCTTTCTTCTGGTTTTGCTCCTTCAGCTCTTAATATGGCTGCTATAACTCCTGTTTTAAAGAAACCAGGTGGTGACCCTGATAATCTGAACAATTTTCGACCAAATTCAAATCTGACATGTTTATCTAAAATACTTGAAGAAACAGTTGCAGCACAGGTACAAATGTACCTTACTGATAATGATCTATATGAGCAGTTTCAGTCTGATTTTTTGTTCTTTAAATAGTACAGAAACAGCTTTGGTTAAAATTTCTAATGATTTGCTAATGGCCACTGACTGTTGACCATTTTGGTATTGTTTGACCTGAGTGCAGCATCTGATACCGTCTCCCATAGTATTTTGTTAGACAGATTAGACTCCATTGGAATCTTTGATATTTCTTAAACTTGGTTTGCATCATATCTCTCTGGTCATACACAGCTTGATCAACTCAAGAGTTTTAGATCTCGGCCAACCTCAGTCACTAGTGGTGTTTCCCAAGGCTCTGGTTCTCTTCTAATTTTCTGAAACTTAATGATAAAACTGAGGTTCTCCTCATTGGCATTAAATCTACTCTTGCCAAACTTGACAGTTTTTCCTTGACAATTGATAAATTAACTTCATATGTAGCTAATGCAAAAAGACTTTTAATTAGCTAAACCAGATTGTTCTGGTAGTGAACATGGGTGCATGTGCAAATGTACCCAGTAACTGAACTACAACAGGACATATGACTGAATGAAATCAAAAGCTACACTAATAGAAATGCTGACTAAAACATGCAATTTCAGTGTTAAACTTAAAAAAAAACTTATGTTGACTTCATCCATCTGCTTGTCAAACACACAGTCAACAGTCATATTATTGATCAGTTTTTTGATGCAGTATTTCTACGAGAAATGAGTGTATTTGGATTTATTTAGAGTTCCCAATATAGACATTCCTTTCTCAGTAAAATATTATAAATCCTCCAGTGCAATTTGGACTTTCTTTTGATCATTTTTCCCCTCTGTAAACATCCACCAAACTGCTGTTATTAAATGTCACTTTCTTGCTTTTAACCTAGCAAAATGGCATCTAAAACCAAACCATCTCCCCAGATTACAGTTGTTAATACTCTGGAATATTAGTCTTAGATCTAATTGCCCTAAACTAAAAATTGCTTACATATTGGCAAGTATTACATTTACTTTGTGGTCATCATTTCTTGGGTAAGTCAGCCCATCTTCCATCAAGTTTACCAAAAAAGATTATACAATTCAAGTTTATATGTTTCATGTTAATTTGTGGCTGGTAAATAAAAATATAAATTATATACCACCCATAACAAGCACTTAAGTATTCCTATTTTACATGTACAGTATGTAGCTAAAAAGTGATTTTCACAAAGAAAAAGAGTATAATGTGAGTAAGGTGTTTTTTGATGTTTGAGCTCTTAACTAAAACTGTGATAGGTCTGACATTTTAATATCTTGCTTTCTATTCAATATAGTGACCTTTATATTTTTACAGAAATTGTTTATTTTGATACAGTAACAGTTATTTATTGCTGAAATCATTTCTGCAGTTGCCCTAAATCTGGAAAAATTATGCATATTTTATTTCCTAGGAGCTGATTTCTCACTCAGAGATTTGGGTTTTGCCGAAGTAATGACTCAGCATAACACAGGCTACCGGACAGATATTGGATTGCCTCATCGTGGCTACTCCATTAGCGCAGGCTCTGATGCTGACACAGAAATGGATGGAATCATGTCTCCAGAACATGCAGTCAGACTATGGGGGCGTAATGCCAAATCAGGACGCAGTTCTTGTTTGTCCAGTAGAGCCAATTCAAATCTCACTCTTACAGACACAGAACATGAAAACACAGAAAATGGTAAGAATCTCTTTTACATTAATTGATAATAAAATATAGCAATGGCTTAATATTTTGAACATGTTTTAGTTAAGTTAGAGCATCTAACTACAATGTGGGTGATTGTGCAGTGGTAAAGATATTATATGTGTATTTGTTATTTAGACTCATGTTGTGATGTAAAGATATTTCCATTATCTAACATGAATGTTAAATAAACAACAATAGATAAGGACTAATATACTATAAAAATATAGTTGCTTTCCTCTTTCTTCTTCATTTTTACACTTAGATAATTACTTAAATATTTTGTTTTTCTTGCTTCTGTTACTTTTTCTGGCTCAGGAGAATGTTTGTTGTTAGAAGCCCATCTAGTTTTAGGTGTTTAGAATATTGAACCCTAGTCTTCAGATGTTGAATTTTGTATACAGCATGGGTGTCGAACCGCAGTTGCTGCAGGTTTTCATTCTAACCATCTTCTTCATTAGTGACCAGTTTTTGCTGCTAATTAACTTCTTTTGCTTTATTTTTATTTAATTGGCTCAGGCCCCATAGTTGTCTCTTTTTCTTTAATTAGAAGCCAAACAATAAGACACAAAACGAGCTGCCACATGACCAGCTCACCTGTGCCTGTCACACAATATCTGAAAATAACGAAAATGTGAAGGTCTCGGTAAGGCTGATCTCTCAGGTCACCAAAACAGTTTGACGAGCCGAAAATCAACAGTTTTGGAAATGTTTGCTGTGGCAGAATGAGAGCAGCAACAGGCCACGGAATTAAATAACGGGCTTAATTAACAGCAAGAATCAGCTTCTCGTTAGATTTGTTGGAGTGAAATTGGTTGGAGTTTGAAATCTCAGTTTAGCTGCTCATCTGTTGGCTCGTTTCACGTCTCATTTCTGTTTGGCTGCCATTTCATGAAGAAACGAATCAATTCAGAGGACTGAATCCTTAAAAACAGGGCTATTAAAATGAAGGGGAAAGGAGTTAGTTAGAAGTGAAAACTGGTCACTGATTAGGAAAAGGGTCAGAATGAAAACCTGCAGCCACTGCGGCTCTCCAGGCCGGGAGTTTGACACCCCTGGTATACAGTATATCATATACTTTATTTTTTTTGTTTCTTGCGAAAAATAATGTCATATACTAGTAAGTGCTTATTGGATAAATGTTAATTTAGTTAAATTTATTTGATTTTTTTTTTTTTGCTTCTTTAAAGAGAAAAGTTAAGCATTTTGGTATATTACTATTATACATCTGATACTCTGTTTTAGGAAGGTTTCTGAACATAGAACCATAAGTCCACTTATAGCTATACTGCATTAAAGCAATTACTCATACACTATATCTTTGGTGGTTTTGTCAAATATTTATTTCTTAAATATTTTTATATTATTCACTACATTCTTTTTGTATTTATAAACAGACATAATTAATTAATAATTAATTTATTAATTTACAAATGCTACAATCTTTATGGCCAGAAAAAAAATTTCAGTGTTTTATTAAAATGCTAATTTTGGTAAACATTTCTTTGTGGCTGATTCTGCCTGCATTATCTTCATGTGTCTGCAGTCCTCTTAGAAAAGCAAGCTCAGTAAAAGATGGATGGATCATAATTTTATTTACTGTTTGAAAACAGTAACTACTGTAGTTTACAAATTACTCTATCATGTCTGTTCTGTTGAAATATTTTATGAAGAACATGGGCTGAAAAGTTACTAATATTTATAGTCAAAGTCTAATAGTAAACCTGTTTCATTCAGCAAAGCACTTAAGCTAGCTGAACAAATATTAATTCATCTTAAAAATTAGAAAAAAACATTGGCAGCTAGTAGTTTCACTCTCCAATTTACAGTCAGAAAAAGTGTTCAATTTTTGATAATCTTGCTTTCCCAGAGACATATCTTCAGTGAAGTCATTTATAGTATAACATAATTGGCAAAATATGCTTAAAGTTTTTATAAGAGCACTTACACTTGTAGCTGTGGAAAAAAACATTTTAAATCAACTCTTCTGTCATAAAAACATGTGCACTTTTCGTTGTCATTACTGCTATGTTGTACTGTACAACTCTCATGCATCTCGTTGCGAAAGTCTTATGAAAACCTCCCACTAATCTTTGAGATGTAGGATGTATTTTTAGTGCTTTGTTTGGAGTGTAACACTGAGAAATGAGATATAGGATTTACAAAGTTGAGGTCTTTTTTATTTTCTTGCTTGCTTTTATTTTCTTACTGATTGTTTTTAAGCTACATTTTCTGTTTTAGGCAGTATATGCTACTAAAACAGCTACTGGTTACCCAGACAGTGGAACACTTTCCTGTCATATCTGAAGCTATATTTATCCATCCATCCATTTTCCAACCCGCTGAATCTGAACACAGGGGTCTGCTGGAGCCAATCCCAGCCAACACAGGAACCAATCCCGGGCAGGGTGCCAACCCACTGCAGGACACACACACAAACCAAGCACACAATAAGGCCAATTTAGAATCGCCAATCCACCTAACCTGCATGTCTTTGGACTGTTTGAGGAAACCTGAGCACCTAGAGGAAACCTACACAGACACGGGGAGAACATGCAAACTCCACGCAGGGAGGACCTGGGAAGTGAACCTGGGTCTCCTAACTGTAAGGCAGCAGCGCTACCACTGCGCCACCGTGCCGCCCAAGCTATATTTAGGTTAGTGTAAAACTACAGTTCATGCTATAAGAGACAGTGTTGTCAACACTGGAAAGACTCTCATGAATATTGATTTTGAATTAATTGAAATTGACAAGAGGAAAATAAAACATACAGTATATTAGTTATGTTTCACTGTTGCTGAGGAGAAAGGAAACCAGCTGCCGTTTGCTCATAATGCACCTCTATCAATGGATAAACTAAGCTGGCATTCACAACAAATAGAAAAGTACTAAGTCACTTAACACTAGAATTACCAGAGTCTACGAAAAAACTCGTAGATCCGGCCCACCTTAAATCGCTTCTTAAATCCGTTTGCACCTCTCTGCCAGCGTCTTTTGTCATCTAATTGTGCTGATAAAGACAAGCTGCAAGCAGCCGGCTATTCCATCCCCCCACCGACTTAGAATGTGCACGAACTTCTCCCAGCTTATGCCTTGATTGATTATCTGGGAGTGAAATGGAGTTTTAGAGTGGAAATAATAGATTGTTATTTGGAACACATGCATTTCATGTGTATTCCGTTTCTACAGTAATCTGTGTAAACACATTGTTAAAACAGAAAGTTTTTCATATTTTAGTAATAAATGTTACAAAATGTAGGCATAAACTATAAAATGTGTGAAGCCTGAAGTCCAAAGATCAAATAAACACTTTCACAAAAGGTTCAAAAATGATATGACAGCTTCCGTGGCGTACCAGTAAGATTGGCAGACTCAGAGCGCAGCAGGCTTGCCATGCCTCAGAGACCCGAGTTCGATTCCCTGCCGGATAGAAAATGTTATTTTTTTTTCTTTTTAACCTTCGCCGCTCTACCTACCTGCCTGAACTCCTTGTCTAGCTACAGTAATCCCTCCTCCATCGCGGGGGTTGCGTTCCAGAGCCACCCGCGAAATAAGAAAATCCGCGAAGTAGAAACCATATGTTTATATGGTTATTTTTATATTGTCATGCTTGGGTCACAGATTTGCGCAGAAACACAGGAGGTTGTAGAGAGACAGGAACGTTATTCAAACATTTGTCTCTTTTTCAAAAGTTTAAACTGTGCTCCATGACAAGACAGAGATGACAGTTCTGTCTCACAATTAAAAGAATGCAAACATATCTTCCTTTTCAAAGGAGTGCGTGTCGGGAGCACAGAATGTCACATAGATAGAGAAAACAATCTCTAGCAAACAAATCAATGGTGCTGTTTGGCTTTTAAGTATGCGAAGCACCGCGGCACAAAGCTGTTGAAGGCGGCAGCTCACACCCCCTCCGTCAGGAGCAGGGAGAGAGAGAGAGAGAGAGAGATAGAGAGAGACAGAGAAAAACAAACATGCAAAAATCAATACGTGCCCTTCGAGCTTTTAAGTATGTGAAGCACTGTGCAGCATGTCGTTTCAGGAAGCAGCTGCACAAAAGATAGCAACGTGAAGATAATCTTTCAGCATTTTTAGACGAGCGTCCGTATTGTCTAGGTGTGCGAACAGCCCCCCTGCTCAATCCCCATACGTCAGGATCACAGATAGTCAGCGCAAGAGAGAGAGAAAAGTAAGCAATCTAGCTTCTCAGCCATCTGCCAATAGCGTCCCTTGTATGAAATCAACTGGGCAAACCAACTGAGGAAGCATGTAGCAGAAATTAAAAGACCCATTGTCCGCAGAAATCCGCGAACCAGCAAAAAATCCACGATATATATTTAAATATGCTTACATATAAAATCCGCGATGGAGTGAAGCCGCGAAAGGCGAAGCGCGATATAGCGAGGGATCACTGTATATAGTAATAACAGTAATTTTATTATTATATAGCAGCTTCCTTGTCTGCCTATCATATAGTGCCTTTCCTTCCTGTCTATCTATATATCTATCCCCTTAGCTGTTTTTTTATAAATCTATTATACAGTACCTGTGGGCTGCCAAACAGGCAATTGCAATGATTTTCGGAATATATAAAGTCATTCCTGAATATATAAAGTCAAAACTTGAATATATAAAGTCATTCCTGAATATATAAAGTCAGCGTCAGAATATATAAAGTCACTCCCGAATATATAAAGTCAAAGCCTGATTATATAAAGTTAGCGTCGGAATACAGTAATCCTTCGCTACTTCGTGGTTCACTTTTCGCGGATTCACGACTTCGCGGATTTTATATGTAAGCATATCTAAATATATAACGCGGATTTTTCGCTGCTTCGCGGGTTTCTGCAGACAATGGGTCTTTTTACTTGCTTCCTCAGTTGGTTTGCCTAGTTGATTTCATACAAGAGATGCTACCCAATCAGAGCATGCAGTTAAGTTCTTGTGTGCTGCTGATTGGCTCAGCGACGGAGTGTTTCATTAACCAGGAAGTCTCATCTCACTCATTCAGCATTAACGTGCTACTGCTGCAGGGGTGCTGATTGGCTCAGCGACGGAGTGTTGCATTAACCAGGAAGTCTCCTCTCACTCATTCAGCATTAACGTGCTACTGCTACAGGGGCCATGTCCAGGCACCAACAGAAGATGCAAATGATTGCAGAAAAGGTAAAAGTTTTGGATATGTTGAAGGAAGGGAACAGCTACACCACTGCAGGACACCGATTCTTTTTATTTAAAAAGGAGAAAAAGCATATAAGATCTATGGCCGCAGTGTCCTTTAACCAGGGTGCAAAATGAGTTGCAAGTGGACGTGATAAGGCAGTAGTCTGGATGGAATCTGCTTTAGGAATCTTTGCATCAAGGTCGATGACGTCATGACCGCCTACAAGCTGCTACGTGTACTTCGGTATACAGTAAGTGTAAACTTATCTACCGATTTCATATTGCTTAGCAGTTGTCCCTGTTATTAATAGAGTAAATGGTGGGTTGTAAACAATACAGGGAGGGTTTAAAAACGTCCAAATACACGTTAAATAATTAAATAAATATGGTGTCCCTACTTTGCGGAAATTCAGTTATCGCGGTCAGCCTTGGAACCTATCTGCCGCGATAAGTGAGGGATTACTGTATATAAAGTCATAACTGAATATACATCCATCCATCCATTCTCTTCCGCTTATCCGAGGTCGGGTCGCGGGGGCAGCAGCTTGAGCAGAGATGCCCAGACTTCCCTCTCCCCGGCCACTTCTTCTAGCTCTTCCGGGGGAATCCCAAGGCGTTCCCAGGCCAGCCGAGAGACATAGTCCCTCCAGCGTGTCCTAGGTCTTCCCCTGGGCCTCCTCCCGGTTAGATGTCCCCGGAACACCTCACCAGGGAGGCTTCCAGGAGGTATCCTGATCAGATGCCCGAGCCACCTCATCTGACTCCTCTCGATGCGAAGGAGCAGCGGCTCTACTCTGAGCCCCTCCCGGATGACTGAGCTTCTCACCCTATCGTTAAGGGAAAGCCCAGACACCCTACGGAGGAAACTCATTTCAGCCGCGTGTATTCGCGATCTCGTTCTTTCAGTCACTACCCATAGCTCAAGACCATAGGTGAGGGTAGGAACATAGATCGACTGGTAAATTGAGAGCTTCGCCTTGCAGCTCAGCTCCTTTTTCACCACGACAGACCGATGCAGAGCCCGCAATACTGCGGATGCCGCACTGATCCGCCTGTCGATCTCACGCTCCATTCTTCCCTCACTCGTGAACAAGATCCCGAGATACTTGAACTCCTCCACTTGGGGCAGGATCTCGCTACCAACCCTGAGAGGGCACTCCACCCTTTTCCGGCTGAGGACCATGGTCTCGGATTTGGAGGTGCTGAATATATAAAGTCAAAACTTGAATATATAAAGTCAGCGTCAGAATATATAAAATCATTCCCGATTATATATAACGTCAAAGCCTGATTATATAAAGTAAGCGTCGGAATATATAAACTCATTTTTGAATATATAAAGTCAGCATTGGAATATATAAAATCATTCCCGAATATATAAAATTTCCGTGCTTGTCATTTCACTCGTACTAGTGAAAGGTAAACTTTGACAGAAGCCACTCAGAGTCGATTGGGCTTGTGAGATTCGTCCAAAAATGCACCCATACAAAAAGAACAAATAAATATAGTGTTCAAAATGCAGGGCACATACATCATTTTGAATAAATTAACTGAACAGTGGGTTTTTTAAAATATTTTTCTGAAGATGTTTTTGTTAACTTAGTTCATTACGTTGTATTAGGAACTCAATTGAGTTTACTAAAAATGTGCCTGAGTCGTTTCAATCAGTATCAATGTAATTTGACTTTAAATTTATATATTCAGGAATGAGGTTATATATTCCGACGCCGACTTTATATATTCAGTAATGACGTTATATATTCTGACGCTGACTTTATATAATCAGGCTTTGACTTTACATATTCGGGAGTGACTTTATATATTCCGACGCTGACTTTATATATTCAGGAATGACTTTATATATTCTGACGCTGACTTTATATATTCAGGAATGGTTTTATATATTCTGAAAATCATTGTAATTGCCTGTTTGGCACCCCATAGGCACTGTATAATAGATATATCTATCCCCTTAGCTGTTTTTTTATATATGTCTTTATCAGCACATTTAGATGACAAAAGACGCTGGCGGAGAGGTGTGAACGGATTTAAGGTGGGCCAGATCTGCGAGTTTTTTCATAGGCTCTGGTAATTCTAGTGTTAATAACCAAGCTATATTAATTGTGTAAATTTTATTTGTGAGGGTATACTACATGTGAGGTGGTCTCTAGCAAAGGATAATTGAAAATACACAACAGTTCGTTGACACTTGAAAGCATTTGTGTCATGAATGATGTTTTGGTGGTCCTATGTATGAGTTTTGATTATTCCTTTCTGATTTATTTAGCCTTTATGGTTATTGAAAAAAATTCTATATATGATATCATTAACAGTTTTGACACTGATGATCATATTCTCAGATCCAGGCTCTTATTTTAAAATTAGTTCGACAAGAACACAGGGACACATTCTGGTAACGTGAGGTCCGCGGCTGAGGGAAGGAAGGAGGGAAGCAAAAGGAGAATTCATAAAAAGGAATAAGACTGATTGGAAGAAAAGAAAGGAGGTTAAAAGGACAGAGAGAGAAACGGCAGGCAGGGCCTGATGCTGCAGCACAAAAAAGGCCTATTTTTTCTTGGCTTTGGTGCATGTGCATTCGACACTCACCATACATGCGCACTCAGACCGACCAAGGGCCCTTAATTTCTTGCGACGCAACCAGCCAGCCTTTATTGAACATGAATAATAATAACAACGTAGTATCGTAACAACTCGAGATTAACATCAAACTATGTAACATCAACATTCAATAGCAATTGTCTGAAAAGTTCACTTAATGCAGAAAAGGCTCAACCAGATCAGCTTAACCTAGGCATATTGTCAGCCTAACCACTGCGCTAGTGCTGCTTACTTATATTGCTGTTTTTCGTGCCTTAGCAAGCGCGAATTCTTCGATCGTGTCAGTGAAGTCAAGGCTGTGCAGCAGCTCAATGCTCATAAGCGCCAGCATACTTAGCCTTTCCTGCCCCATTGAGGACCGCAGCTCTCCTTTGACTATTCCCAACTTTGAGAAGCTCCGCTTGCTGGAGGCATTGGACACCATCATGCACAGATAGATGTGCAACCCAATCTCGACGTTTGGAAATGACATTTTAAAAATTCTAAACATCCATGCCGGGCCCGCAGGCCGGCTTTTAGTTTTACCTTTACAGATAACCATTTAAATAGCAATTGATTTTTACTGTACAACTAACTTTCAAGGTGAAAAATTTACTACGTGGCACTTACTGAACAATAATAAAGTGGCAAGAATCCCCAAGATATTGCAAAAAATGCAGCAAAATTACTAAGTAAACTGTTTAACGTAAAATTGATAGCATTAACTTGAAATGTTCGGTTAACAATAAACACAACATACATTATAGTTACGTCACAGCGCAAAGAACAATAGTAACTGTATAATAAGTAACGCTGTGTTTAGGCATCCGAAAGTCTGACTCCAGATTTCATTCTAAGAATTATTTTGAGGTTAATATAGCAAAGGAAAACTGTTCAGCTTCCGGAAAATTCTCGTCTGTTTTCATCTGGGCCTATTTCAGGAATGGGCCTAATGCTGCAGCATCATTAGCACCCACCTTAATCCGGCCATGACGGCAGGAGTATGGGAGATATCCGTCACAAGTGAGCAGATGAAAGGCAGAGAAGGCAGACAGCCAGGAGGGAGTCCCTCGGAGCATGTGGACAGCACTCAGGAGCTGGAAGCTGGAGTGGCAGAAGCACTGCTCTGTCGTAGGGACTCGCCGGAGAGGGGCAGTGCGGCTGCAGGGGAAGGAGAGGCTGAGAGAGGTATTCTGTGGGTAGTGCCATGGACCACAGGGTGTCAGCAGGTGTCAGAGGTTCAATGGTGTGCTCTGCCTGGAGCAAGAGAGGCTACAAGGGGCCCAAGCCTAGAAGTAGCACTGAAGGTGGGCTGGTCTGTTAGATAAGTGCCGCCTTGGCTGCAAGAGCCCGAATTGGGTTAAGCCAAGGAGACGTCAGTTTTAAGGACTGCAGCAGGGCTCATTGTTTTTAAAGACAGCTTCCTGCCTTCGTTTTAATGGATTATTTTTGTGATGGGTTTTTAACCTCCAATCTCACCTGTTTTTATGGGATTATTTGTTGCATTTTTGAGCACTGCATATTTAGACACTTGTTTTGATTTGTTTTAATATAAGCACTCCAGCACTTTTCACCATCCCCTTGCTTGGTGTGTTTGTCCTCATCTGCTCAGCTCATCCCAGTCATGACTATCGACACTGTCGGGATCAAGAGGCTCCCAGAATGGAAGAGGGAGCATGGAGCCGACCCACACTGTCACACACAGTGTTAGAAAATTCCTCTTCATACAGAGAAGGTTAGAAACATGAATACTTTGCCAATTAGAGTGGTAGAGAGTAGGACTTTAGGGCCTTTCAAGACTTGATTTGATATTATTTCTGGGAAATTAGGTAGAAAGGATTGGCAAGCTTTGTTGGGCTAAATAGCCTGTTCTTGTCAAATTTTTGTAATGTCTCTCTATTATATAAAAAAAATCCTGGGATGAGACAAGACTTTTTGTCCTGGGATGAGACAAGACTTTTTCAGAGAGATAATTTTAAGTCCCGCAAGACGAGACTTTGTGTCAAGAGATTTAACCATGCCCGGGGCCAGAAATAAAAGACAAAGAGTAGAAGACAAAGTAGAACATCGTAAAGACGTTAAAAAAACGTTGGCGCATTACGCATGCAGAGCAGGTTAGAGATAATGAAAGTACTAAAATTCAAAAGTCTCAAAAAACTGATAGTAAAGATCGTGTTAACACAAACAACTCAGTGAAATAACGGAACAGCAAAAAGAGATAGAATATATGGACATAGGTGATATGACAGAAGTATGTAGATATTGTTCAGCTTTAAAGTTTAAGTCAGAGACTTGTAGATCATCTAATGCGTGTTCCTCATCAGGAAAAAGTAGTGTTTCTTCCCAATGAAGAGGCATATCTGCGAGAAATAAAAGATTTGTTATTTGGTGAAAGTGAAATCCACAAACACTATAGGCAAAATATCTGAATCTACAATAATCTGTTCACGCTCACATCAATCAATGCTCAAAATGTAGATTTACACTATTCAGGACCATACGCTATGAGAATCTGTGGTCCCGCACGATCACGGAGAAGTGATGCAACATAGAATCGAAATAGTTAAATGATTGGACGTATTAGAAATTCTACAGCCAATAATGGATGTCCATATGTCCAAAAGTATCGCACTTTACACAAAATTTATCTGAAAAACATGGACAAAGAAGTTTTCTTAGATTTCTATATGAATCCGAAAGATCACGCTCGCTTATATAATAAACCAACATGTGACGATTTGTCAGAGATAATAGTTTTGAAAGACGGAGATATCAAAGACAGAGTTGATATTTGTGTTTATCCAAAAGCACAGCACGATTCGTCACAAACGGCAGATCTGGGAAATGACTAGCATGTAGTGCCTGCATGGGGGTTGGCGAGTGAAGCGAGCGGGGAGCAGAGCCCCCTAGTTGTTATAGATATTTAAATGCAGAAGCATCAGCAGGTGTCATAGTAAATACAGTATTGGTTTCTCTGTTTCATCAGTTATACATTTCTTAGGATTCTCAACATCAGTTCTAATGTTTGCAATATGCCATATGTTAGAATTAAAAATTCAGTGCATTTTAGTAATACATGCTGGATAAATGTAAATTTAAGTTGAAAATACTGGATATATATGGATTTAAGTTGAAACCTCTTGTCAAAACTGTGTACTGTTTTCTTTAACTGCTCTTGCAACAATAACATATTCTGACATGGGGTCAGTTCTGTTACTGTCTCTTATTCTCTCAACCCAGGTGAGTCATTTCTCATCCCAGTTTCATCCTGGCACATGACACTTTAGATATGCAAAGCAGGGGAGCTCAATTTAGTTAATTGGTCAGGCAGCAGTCATCCTATCCTAGAGTTTTATAGGTTTGTTTAGACATTTTAATCAATTTAAATTGCTTTATATTAATATTTTAAATGATATACTGTAGTTAAATGTGGAGAATTCCACTGACAAAGTATTCATTTAATATCTGATGTCAGGCATAGTGCTGAAACACTTAGCCATGCTTCAGATCTTGGCAGTTGTGCTTGTTGACTACAGAAAAGAAATTCTTAGTATCGTTTCTGTCTAAAGAGTACACATTGGTGATTTTTACAGCACATATCCCAATAAAAGTTATCTGTTTAGAGAGGAGATGAGAAGCTGTTCAGCTGTCCAGGTAGTTAGAGAATGAGAAATATAATTAATATGGCTGATTAAAAAATATATATATATGGAACAGCAGAACCTCTGAAAACATGAAAGAAACATTTTGGTTTTCTAATACTGTAAAATTTCTGCTTAAAGTAATAATAGGTTATGTTTCTTTTGCTTGCCACAAAAAGCACTATATTGTGATGAAATTAACTGCTGTGGTAAAACTGAGTTACAGCAGCTTTGCTGATCTACAGATTTAGTTATGATTTATTATTAAGAATAAGCATGTTATAATTTGACATTTCAGTGATTAATAAAATATGGTATGAATAGTTATATACAATTAGATACAGTTGGTCCTGTGCCCAATCTCTAATAAACTTCAGAATTCTAATGTGTTCCCAGAATGTTAAGGTGAGTTTTCAAGGACATCTACTGCATGAAAATATAGTGAAGAATTCTCTAGTTCATCTCATGTGTGAGTATGCTTACTGTGGCATATACTGATTGCATTAGGATTTTATTTATCTCACAATAACTCATAATTGTGTGTGAAAAGTACAGTTTTGTATTAGAGGGTTTTTTGGGTATTGAGGGGAAAAGAAGAACAAAGCAGGATGTTAAAAAGGGTAATAACTGGAGCTTTCTGTTTGTACAATGAAATATAGCCTGTCATATACTATTGAGATGGCATTGCTTCATATTTTTGTCAGGGCCACTCTGTGTGCTTAGCCAAAACATTAGTTCATGAAAGTTCCAAGAGAACTAACTTAAAGAATGATGCCTTTCATTTAAAGAATGATGCCTTCCATTGAGACTAAGTGACACAGTCAGGTGTTCTCCAGTGAGAGGTCTGCAACAGTTTTGCAGCAATAGTTGCTAGAGTGATTACATTTTGCTAGAGTATGGAAAGAGAGAGTGTGGAGAAATCCAAGAGAAGGAGAACCTGAGGAGACAAGGAAACATCCACAGAGAGGGTTGAGGAGAGAGATTTTGCCACATACAACTAAAGAGAAACAACTGGGAAACACCTCCAGAACATGTGAAAGAGAGTGCCAGAAGCATTTAAAGAGCAGAGATGACAAAGTGTGTCTGGAGACCAGCCCATTAAATGGTGCATGTGGGGGTTTTCTATGTACAAAGTTTGAACTGAGTATGTTGGTCATTGGAGTTTTTGGATCAATTTTTCAAATTCCTGAGTACAGAATTCCAACACATTGTTGAATGGGAAGAAAGATCACGAGACCATACAGTGGAGAGTGATAAGGGTTATGTTAAGAAAAAATTGAACCTCTGATCAGTATGTAAATGAATTTCAAGTAAGGGAGGATTTTGTTATACTTTGTGCCTGTACTTTATTATTTAATGTACAAGAATGTGTGCATATTAATGATACCCACAGGGGTGCCTTTAAGCTGCCCTTTGTTTGGAGTTTTCATTTTTTGTATTGATTATTATTTTTTTTAATTTCTTTTAATTCTTCATGTTTCCCTGAAATTGTCATGTAGCAATATCCAGAACTTCAACTGAACATGAGGTGAAAGGGCAATAAATTAGCTTGAAGTATCTTAATGTGGTCAAGGCAATTTTCTTTAGGGGAAAAGAAAACTGTATTTTTTTATTTTGTGTGTTTCACTGCTTTAAAAGGTTTTTGAATCTGAGGATGAATTCAGTACATATTTGTAATAAATATTTCTAGTAATGTTAGTCCAAGTCTTATGAAAAGGCTAAGCTCCTCCCTGTTCTTTTTCATTTTGGCCACAACATCTCCTTTATTTGTGTGCTCCCATCCAATTAAAACACTGGCATGAACTTATTTGAATATCTGAACTAAGTAATGCTTACAAAATAAGACAGGAACAGCAAATCTCATAAGTTATTTTTAGTATATAAATGATGCAGTTTAAAAACTCTTTGTTCTTTAAGACAAAACTGCATGCATGTATGTTTTTATTTGCGCAACAGATGACTTTCTTCTTTAATCTCTTTTAAAATAGAAACCTCTCCACTCTTTATTTTAATACTTACAAGATGCGGATAGACAAGGATTATGCCAGTCCGCCTCTGCCACAGTAGCTGAAGCTTATTCCAGCTGATTACGCAAAGAAACCGGATGATGATGTTACATAAAATTTAACATCTGTCATATCTGAGAGAGAAAAGCATTTTGTCAAAACTGTACTGAAGATGAAATGTGTTAAAGATAAATTGAGCGTATGGTCTGTCTTTTTTGGTTATCTTGTGTAAATGGAATGATTCCTTATAATCAAACATAAACCTACGTACTACTACCAAGGATGTGTGAGAAAATATATTTGCACAAAATAATTCCTGCATAAGTTGGAAAACACAGGAAAATAATTTAGTTGCATGTAGTCCTTTACATTCTGTATATTCTATTTATTATTTATTGATTTATTTATTTCATTTTGTCTTTTGAACTAGGTCTCTTGAGATCTGCTGTCAAGTTAAGAGATTCTGTTTAATGTAATTTTTTTTAATCACATATTCAATTAGGGTCAACATGATCTAACTAACATGTAGTGTGCAATATTAAGCCTGAAGGGTGAAAGGATTAAAACTTAATTTATCAAAAGTGTTGATAATGTCTGTTCTTTAATGCCTAAAGTTGTCAAAACATCATCGCTGTTCTTTAATTTCTGCATCTATTTTATTGTACTCTGTCACCCATAAGAATTAGTTGTGCACTAGCCACATTATAGAAATATTTCACAGTCCAAGCTGAGTATTTAACATTTTATTATTGTACCCAATCTATAGTTAAGAATTGCATACAAGCACCGTATTTCTTAGGTAAATTGTATGTTGACTCCTAACTGCTATGTTCTATAAAATGTTCAGTGTACCTTTTGATGAGTGTTATATCTTTGGTCAGACCAGTAAACTTTGAAATTTTCATGCTAATAATAGTCCAAAGAGAGTCATTGTGGTTGATCAAACATCTCTAAAACAGTTGTCTGGAGACAATGTCCTAAAAGTTTGCACAAATCTACATCATTTCTGCTTAATTTCCCCACTTCTAGCTTTTTCACAACTAAAAGAAAAATTCAATGCAGAATAAAAGCAATATGATATAGGAAACAATCATCAACCAGCCTCTTTAATAATTAACTCAACAGAACTGTAAAGGGTTATGGTTAAAGACTTCTGAAAGATAAAAAGTCAGAATGTCCTGTACAGGCTATATAATTGTGCTACTTGCTCTATTATAGCTGATATACCATATTTTTGTTGTGCATCTTACTGTGATTTAGAGTGAGTTCTGGAAATACAAAATTGCATTTAAGGTCACTATGATTACATTAAATAATCAAAATTAAAATATTGAGGAAAGCAAAAAATTTGTGTGTTTAATTATTATTTTTTACGGAGTAATACTTACAGAACTGTGACCTAAGTTCGTGCAGTATCTACAATACATTAAATTCTTCCTTGCTGTTTTGTATCTTGTACTTCGTGAGCTGTACTGTAATTATAATCAGTTCTTTTTATGAAATACATCATTCTCAAGATTTTCAATTAGTGATTTGGGTGGAATGCAGTGGCTCAGTAGGACAGTAGTAGCATTGCTTTCTCGCAACAAGGAGATTGGTATTCAAGTCCCAGATGATCCCAGCGTGGAGTTTACATGCTTGTCTCTATGTTTCTATGGGTTTCCTGTGGGTGCTCTGGTTTTCTCACACAGTCCAAAGTAGTGCTGTGTGGTATACCGGTACCGAAAACCGTTTTTTATTTTTTTTCTGATATGGATTTTTCTTATACCGCAACACCGGTTTAAATTGCCTAAACGACGTTCGGAACATGGTGCAGCGGGAAACTGTTCAAGTGGGGACCTTTTTCACTGCTACACCGCTAAACACAGATTTGTTGCACTAGGGCTCTTTTTCACTGCTACACCTCCAAATAGTGGGCGGTAGCATAGGTATGCCGCACGGTGAAAATGGACAGAGAGCCGAAAAAAAGGAGTCACGTCTGTCCCCTGGAGATGCTTTAGTTTTAAAAGGTCAGATGTGTAAATACTGTTTCTATACTACTGGATAATACTGCAAGCCAAGTTGTACTTGTTTTATTTGTTTTCAATACAGTGTAATGTACCTGGGTACTGTGTAATAGTGTGACGACATGTTGCCTTTATTTTCGACATTTCCACTTTAATCTTGACGCTTATGACAAGAATAAAGTCGACATGTTGACTTTATTCTCGTAATTTGTCATTAAAGTAGAACATCGTAAACTAAACTTCATCATAAAATGAATATTTAATTTACTAGATTTTCTCAAACCCCGTCATAAGTTATATAGCACATTAAATGCTTTGTGTTAAGTGATTCTTAAACTGACTTCTTCTTGCACTAAGAGGAGGCGCCGGCAGCGATCGCCGCACAGAATACATTCACTTCATGATCTTCCTGCTCTCTGAACATTTAGAATGCTAAGATAAATACTTAATATAATTTTCATGGTGAAATGCATTAAAGCATGCATTAATCATATGGGGGCACAGCGGCGTGCCTGCCTTGCATTTGCATGTTTTTCTGGTGGGTTTACTCGGCGTGCTTCAGTTTCCTTTCAAAGTCATGTAGAATGTGGGGTTTTGTTGTGCTATATTGACCCTGCTAGTGTATGTTTTGCTTGTATTCATCCAGCGATGTGCTGGCGACTCGTTCAGAGATGGGCGCAACTCTGAATGGATGGCATAATTAAACATGTATAACGAAGATATTTTTAAAGTTCTGAACACTCCGTGGGCTAAGTTTATAACTAGTTTTAACACTAGAATTACCAGAGCCTATGAAAAAACTCGTATATCCGGCCCACCTTAAATCGCTTCTTAAAACCTTTCTCACCTCTCCGCCAGCGTCTTTTGTCATCTAAATGTACTGATAAAGACAAGCTGCCAGCAGCCGGCTATTCCATCCCCCCAACGACTTAGAACGTAAACAAGCTTTTCCCAGCTAATGCCTTGATTGATTACCTGGGAGTGAAGTGGAGTTTTAGAGTAGAAATAATAAGATTGTTATTTGGAACACATGCATTTCATATGTGTTGCATTTCTACAGTAATCTGTGTAAACACATTGTTAAAACAGAAACGTGTTATATATTCTAGTAGCAATTGACAAAATGTAGGCATAAACTATATAATGTTTGAAGCCTGAAGTCCAAATATCAAAGAAACACTTTCACAAAAGGTACAAAAAAAGCCACCGCCAAAAAAACCCGCCTTAGTGTGAGACATTGATATGAATTAACTATCACTTCTTCCGTGGCGTAACAGTATCAGTCGCTGACTGGGAATCAGAAGCTCATGAGTTCGATCCTGCACAACTCCCATTTGAGAAGTGTTCTTATTTTCACTATTTTAGAATAAAAAGATACATTTGATTTCAGTCTGTAACAGCTGGTGTAATTTATGATATTTGTAAAGGTTAGCTTTATTTTTTTTAAATTCACTTTTCATTGTCTCAGTCGCATTCAGGATCCATCCCTACCGCCCCCCACCTGACACTGCTGTTTTTACATAAAGACGCGCTATAGTTCTGCAGTGTATCACGATACATACGACCGCGTGTTTTTTTCCCCCAGTATTGCCAGTTCCCACGTGTTGCTGTATGCTGTTTCTTTTGTACTCCAGGACATGCAGAGGAAAGCATAGTAAAGAGCAGTAACTTCAGCGCTATATGCAATCATCAGACACTCCCCATCTGACACTGCTAAAGCTCTGCAGTGTACTTGTGACTGCATTGTCGTACCAATGCTTGCAAACTGAAGTGTCTGCATGCACTTTTCGTGGCATTATACGTGTATTTTTGAGCATGCCCATGTAGCTCAAACACAGGAACATATGTTGATGTAAAAGTATAACAAAACAAGTGCACTTTTATTCAAGACTATAACCGAAGAAAAAAGAAAGCAAGTTACAGTAGGTGGAATGCTAAGAACTGCTGATTTCCATTCTGTGCTATATAACTGTTAACATTTGAATCTGATGATTGCATATAGCGCTGTCTGATTTAGTTTGCGCAAGAACATGCAGGTGGCCAGTTGCTGAGTGCTACAACGCACATTTTAAAAAAAGAAAGAGACAAATATATGTGACGTTTTGAAGAAATCATTTTATGACGCGAATAGTACCAATCAGAAAACATCGTCGAAGTAATGCAATATTATTTGAAAACGAACAGCGTCAGGTTGGGTGTGAAGTTATACTGGCGCTGTTTGAGTCAGATCAGAAGCTGAATAAGCTGAAAAAGCTCCTGTTCTGACTCTAAGTAAAAAAGCATGAATTAATCAACAGAAATAACCGCGATTGACATTTTAAAGTTAACGATTTACAGTGCATACCAATTTATAAATTCAATGTCCGTTTGAGGAAAAAAAAAAACACTTTCTTCAAAGCTGGGAATCGAACTCGCGTCTCTGTGGCACAGTAAGGCAGTGGTGCTCCAAGTCAGCAAACCGTCCTTATAACTTATTTTTTTCAAGATCCATAACACACAGACAGACAGAGCACTGCATAATACAGAGACAGACAGGCAGAGATATACAAACAAACAGGGAAGGCACATGTACTGAAAGAAAAAAAAAATCAACATGCGCGTTGTTTCTGCAGCACTGAATGAGCTCCCCCAATCTGACTCTCTAAGTAACAGCGCAAGTACAGACACAAATCAAGTGCATGTGTGTACTGTATAATATTAACAAAAAGAGCAGCTTACTACTGAAAACGGCAAATATAGGAGTGAGTGGGGATCGAACCAGGACTCTTGATTACACTTGGTTTGCGTCTGTACTTGCGCTGTTACTTAGAGAGCCAGATCGGGGGAGGGGTGATGTTAGAGCGGGTGCGCTTATTCAGTGCTTTTTCTTTCAGTACGTGTGCCTTCCCTGTTTGTTTGTATATCTCTGCCTGTCTGTTTCTGTATTACGCAGTGCTCTGTCTGTCTGTGTGTTATGGATCTTGAAAAAATAAGTTATAAGGACAGTTGTTCATGTTAATTGCAGTCTCAATTGTTAAAAAATATTTTAAAAGGAGCATCCCACATGAAAATATAACGATCTCATTAACTGACAGTGCATACCAATTTACAAATTTTATGTCCGTTTGAGGTTAAAAACAAAAAAAAGAAGTAACACTTTATCCCCAGCGGGGAACTGAACTCATGTTTGTGAGGCAAAGAAAAGCTACTCGGTCTGAGAAGCAAATCTTAGCGCGCTACGCCACGGAAACTGTTATATGGTGTGTGAAGCTTTTGTGGAAGTGTTTATTTGATCTTAGGAACTCGGGCTTTACACATTCTACATTTTGTAACATTTATTACTAAAATATGAAAAAGTTTCTGTTTTAGCAATGTGTTTACACAGATTACTGTAGAAACGGAACACACATGAAATGCAAGTATTCCAAATAGCGATCTATTATTTCTATTCTAAAACTCCAGCAGTTCAGTCACTCCCAGGTAATCAAACAAGCCATGAGCTGGGAAAATTTAGTGAACGTTCTGCGATGGTGGGGGATGGAATAGCCAGCTGCTCGCTGCTCCTCATAATCGGCACATTTAGAAGACAAAAGAGAGGTGAGAACGGTTTTAAGGTGGGCCGGATCTACGAGTTTTTTCGTAGACTCTGGTAATTCTAGTGTTAATTTCACAAAGACGTTTATCGTGTGGTGATTGGTTATGTGGTGAAAGAAAAAGGAAGGATAGGAACTGGGGTTTTGGTAGCCTACGTCAGATAGAGACAGCATGCATGCAATAAAGATAGCCCGCTCAGAAGAACATGCATTGAATTCTGTGTTCGTGTCTCCAACCAGCAGATCACAAACCCAACATTTACACAATATTTAAGTTAAATCTGTGCGATAGCTATTCATACATCCAGTTTTTTGGAGCCTCGTCACACCTGCCATAAAGTTCTCTACACTGAACATACACCTGGGGACCCCTTACTGCGAGGGAGCAGCACTACCGCCTCACTACAGTGCATGTGTAATACCTGCTTTAATGCATTTCATCATGAAAATTATATCAAGTATTTATCTTAGCATTCTAAATTTTCAGAAAGCAGGAATATCATGAAGTGAATGGATTCTGTCTGGTGATCGCTGTCTTCTCTTAGTGCGGGGGAAGTCGGTTTAAGAAGTGTTGTGATTAACCACTGGGTCGGGGAACATAACACAAAGCATTTAATGTGCTGCATTAATTTATGACGGGGTAAATTAAGTAATTGATTAAACATTCATTTTAGGAAGAAGTTTAGTTTACGACATTCTACTTTAATTATGAAGTAAACTATGAGAATAAAGTGGAAATGTCGACTTTAATCTCGACATAAACGGCGAGAATAAAGTGGAAATGTTGACTTTGTTCTCGACATATAGTTTGTTTTTTTCTTCCCAGTATAGCTTAGCTTGAAGCAAGGTCTATATTAATGCAGTTTGCCTTAATGATGGTTCAGTTGGTAAAGATGTCATCACCAAGTTGCACTTGTTTTATTTTATTTTAATTTGGTGAATACTGTGTAATGCACCTGGGCTTGAAGTCTTGAAGTAATAGTGCAACTATCAGTAATAATACTATTATTTTAAGGTTGGTTCCCGTGTTGCATCCAGCAATTGCAGGGATTGGTTGCAGCTTAACCAGTGACCTTTTTTTTGGAAAAGTGAATTTAGAAAATGAATGGATTATTTTTTTGGAATATACCAGTATAACTTTAGTAGTCTCTTACAAAGGACAGGTTGAACATTTCTAATTCAAAATGCCTGGGACCAGTAATATTTTGGATTTCCAGTGTTTCTGGGATTTGGAATATTTCAATTTTCACAAGAGCTTTACTATAGCTTGTTCATTGGTGTTCTTCTTTTCTGTCTTCTTATATCATATGGTACCGTGGCTGTCCATTTGTCTGTCCAGGATTTTAAATCACCTGTAGCTCGCAAACCATTTGAACTATTGATATGAAATTTGGTACACATATACTGTGTGACGTCTACTATCCATTTTCGGCCATGGTAGCCTTTTTGAATATGTATTTTTATTATTACTGTTTACAAGTGATAAAAATATATTGTTTGGTTTCATAGCTTTATTATCTTATTCCAGTGAAGGAGAGTACAAGGTTCTTTGCAACTGATGTTGGGTCTGTTTTACTAGGAGTGTACAGATTACAATCACAATTTAAAATCAATAAGGTTGTTGTTTGGTTTATTTACATATTCTTACAAGTGTTTTTGTATTTCATATAATGGACATGCTGAATCTGTTTGAAATTTAAGTGCTATACACTATACAGTACACTGCTGTTATGCCTTTTGATAAATGAAATCAAATAAATGTATACTGTACTCTGATTAGTCATGATTCAGAATTTATTTTTACTTGAATCTGGATTTTGTAGTTTTACAGTGCTGCTTTTGTTTTTTCTTGTTATTGATTACTTATTTCATTGTGATGGTGACATCGCCACCATTTTGAGTTTCTATGCTTTTCATAAGCCACACCATTTTGTGTGGTCTTGTCACCAGAAATGGCGTCTTTGTGCAGTGCATCTTGATACAATAATATCAATTCCTTTCTCTTTACATAATATGGTTCCGTCCAGCTCATGATGTCCTTTTACCAAAATTCAATCTTAAATATCTGTTGACTTTTTTATCATAGTTAGGGGAGTTTGCTCCTGGTTTGTTTTTTCCATTGAAATTCTCTTTTGTTTGATTCTGTGGTTTCACAACGACTACCTGTGTTTTCACCATGTTTATTTTTTCCTTTTTTTTCCCCCTGGTCCATTGGAGCTTACAACAAATCTGATCAGGTAGTTAATCTTCATAAAATCCAAGAAAGGTCTTAAGAATGTTACTGCTACTGAAATGTCTGTGTATTACTGTTGCCATGGTTATGTAATTCTCAGTTTTATCGTTACGTGATTCTTAGTTTTATGAATTTTCAAATTTTTCAGTTTTTTTTAATTGTTTAAAGAAAAAACACTTTCTAATTAATAATCACAGTCTTTATTGTTGTAGACTTAGTTTTTAAAATGCTAATAAATGAATTTTGTCTCTTATCAACTTGCCTTTTAATACAAATCCGTATGGATTAGTTTATCTTGAGCAAAATTCAACCCATACAAAAACAACGGCAGAAAATAGTTTATTATTATTACTATAATTGGTAAATAATGATTCAGTTGAGTTCAAGTTGGGACTAAACATTTATCCTTAGAACAATCATAGTACATGTTGGTGAATGTAACAAAGTAAATGCAGTAGCAGAGACCTTTAGTTATAATGCAGAAATGTTTTACTAATTTAGTTTTAATCTTGTCCTTAAACATTTCAAATGCAGTTAACATGTGCATTAATTTTTTTTTCAGGAATAGTATAACAGATTCTATGTAGATCTCACATTCTGATACATTTATTTTCCACATTATGTGTAAAATGTCTACAGTCGTGACAGTGTGTTTTTGCACAAAGTATCACCTTATTAATTTAGCCCTTCTAATGAGATCCCCATGAAATAAGAATAGTGCTTTACTTGGCAGCAGACTGTATGTCATTGTTACTTATGCTGTATAACAGGAGAAAAAATGGAAAATGGTTTGAATTGACCTAACCCATAAAAAGTACAGTTAAGCAAAATTAAAATACAGGTGCATATTTGTATAAAGGACACTCAAATCCCTTATGAGTCTGCAAGCTCTGAAGTTTTCTTAGCTATCAAGGACTGCAGAGAAAAATAAATCCTGTTTTTTTTACCTTAAACAGTCAGAATTAACAATAACTTACTGTGACTCTCACAGAAATAAAGAACATGGTAGACAGTTACTTATCTTAGTTGTTTATTTAGTTAATTCAAGAAAGTGCTTATATATGCTGCTATAAAATATATTTTATTTTAAAGTACATTTGAGTGCTAAGAAGATTTCATTCTTTTACATGTTATCATGTTCATCTTTTAGGTAGTATGAGGCAGCTGCACAGAGTATATTAGATTTTTTGGACTGTTCCATTGGTTTATCATACTGGTTTGCAAGAAATTGTGCATATCTTTGTTTATAGTCTATAAAGCTACTTCTTTTATCGGATGACACTGAGAACAGTTTAAAGGCTTGCAGGAACATGTCAGGAATGATGGCTTGTCGATTCTGTGTTAGGTGCAGTCATATACTTTCAATACCAATCTTAAAAACATTTACAAATTAGGACTTTATGTGAAATAAAATAATCAAGTCTTATGATTCAGAATGCTCTCCTTTGAAAGATAAAGCAACATAGTCTTACATGATCGTTGTTTATGTTACATACAGTAAATCTCTTACATGGAAGTTTAGGAATTGTGCATACAAGCATGCTCTTACAGTGTGTATTATGGATATATTGGTGAACAGGTAATTAATTGGGTGTATCAGAGTTGCATAAACATTCTGCATTTCTTTCTCTTTATATCTGAGTGTGTGTGTTGATTGTATACAGTATGTATATACAGTATGTTTTCAAAACAGTTGAACAATAATAAAGATGAATTCAATCTATTTGTTATTTTGTGTATTGATCATAAGATACAAATAAAGTCTACAACTTTAGAGATGAGTAGTTCATAAAGTGTAGTGTTTCTAATTTGCAAAATTTACATTGCTTTTTAGATATACTGTACATTATTACTTAACTTTTTCCAAAGCGGCTTAGATAATACTGAGAACCGGTTAACTGGATTGTTTCTGGCTTAATTGTAAATAAATCCACAATAATTTCATTTATTTTTTCACAACTGCTCCGTGAGCTATAGGAAAGTATAGCATGTTTCTCTGAAGTGAACATTAGAGAAAATTGGTGAGAACAGGCCATTCAGACCAACAAAGCTAACTAATTCTATTAACCTAATTACTTCAAAATAATATTGAGTTGAGTTTTAAAGGTCCCTAATGCCCTACTCTCTACCACACTACCTGGTAATTTATTCCATGTATCTATGGTTCTCTTTGTGAAGAAAAACTTCTCAATGTCTGTTTGAAAAATATGTTATTGGTAAGTAATTCATCTGTGAAAATAAATGTCTTCAATGGGTAAGAAAAATAGTGACTTTGACATAACCTTGTTTATGTAGCAATTTATCAGTTTGGTATCCTCAAGGTTTTTTTAAACTAACATATAAAGTAATCCCTCCTCGATCGCGGGGGTTGCGCGAAAGGTGAAAATCCGCGAAGTAAAAACCATATATTCATATGGTTATTTTTATATATTTTAAGCCCTTATAAACTCTCCCACACTCTTATAAACATTTCCCGCACAATTATACAGCATAAACCCTTTGTATTCTCTTAGATATTAGGTAAGATTCATTGAAATTATGTATGTAAACACACTGTTTATATACAGTAAAACCTAAATATTATTTTAAAGATATCGAGCGTCTCCGATATCACATATGTTACAGCCATTACGACAGGCAGGCCACCAGCAATAAATACGTACAATGCAAGACAAATTGTATACAGTAAAATGTGTGCACAGTGATACTAAACTATGTACATGTAATAAGTACTGTACGTAGAAAATTAATTATGTTACTCACCATCAATGACACGGCGACTTGTCCGATAACGATGAGTTTAATTTTACTGCACAACAAAGGAGAGCGTTACAGCTCTTCTAAAGGAGCCTCTTCAGGTGACTGTGTAGCACCGCAGTTGTTCTTCTTCTGGCAGTCTTCAATCCAGATCCCTAAAGCAGATTCCATCCGGACTACTGCCTTATTACATCCACTTACAACTTGTTTTGCGCCCTGGTTACAGGACACTGCGGCCATAGATCTTATATTCTTTTCCTCCTTTTTAAATAAAAAAGAATTGTGGACTCATTGATTCCATAATGGCATCCTGCATCGGTATAGCTGTTCTCTTCCTTCAACATATCCAAAACTTTCACCTTTTCAGAAATCGTTAGCATCTTCCGTTGGCGCTTGGGCACGGCCCCTAAAGAAGTAGCAGGAGCACGTTGATGCTGAATGAGCGAGATGAGACTTCCTGGTTAACGCAGTGGAATTGAATTCTGTGCTCCATCGCTGAGCCAATCAGCACACAGGAACTTAACTGCATGCTCTGATTGGGTAGCTTCTCAGCCATCCGCCAATAGCGTCCCTTGTATGAAATCAACTGGGCAAACCAACTGAGGAAGCATGTATCAGAAGTAAAAAGACCCATTTTCCGCAGAATCCCGCGAAGCAGCGAAAAATCCACGTTATATATTTAGATATGCTTATATATAAAATCCACGATAGAGTGAAGCCACGAAAGCCGAAGTGCGATATAGTGAGGGATTACTGTAAAGGCTGATAAAAATGGTTATTACTAAACATATATTTACCACAGGGTGGTACATTCGAAAGAGGCCCCAAATGTTCTGTAATAAGTCTAGCTAGGACAAAGCAAACTGAAAAAAACAACGTGCAATGTGCTCCTCAATATATGGAGCTGGGATGAAATGCATCAGGATGATGAGGTAGACACTGGACAGCCATTGCAATGTTTAACCTCCATTTGCAACTTCTGGATGCATACCGCTCGTACCCCTTCAATCAGTCATTCGACTTCTCATCAGGATGGTGGTGTACAGTATTGAGTAGTGCGTCTTCATGGTGCAAACCTTTTGGGTCACCAGTTTGTTTAAGCGATGTCAGAATCAAGTGGATGATCGTGAGTTAATGGAAGGTTACTTCCAGCAAGATGGAGCAACGTGTCACACATCAGGAAGGAACATGGCAGAAATTGAGTCCTTCTTCAGCAACAGGGTGATTTCAAAAGGGCTTTGGCCACCACGGTCACTGGATCTGACACCACCAGACTTCTTCCTTTGCTCAAAGGAAAAGTCTATCGGAATAAGCCTTGCACTGTGGAAGATTTGAAGGAAAACATCCAATGAGAAATTGCTGCTATTTCCCCCAAGACACTTGCAGATAAGTTCAGGAACATGGAATGCCTCGTCGAAATATCTGGCAGAAAATGGAAATTACTTCCAACATCGCATGTAATGCAATTGATTACACATACGTGAAGGTATATAGTGTATTTTTTTTGGTTCAGATTGCTTCATCCTACCGGGAGTTACAACTGAATATCCGGGGCCTCTTTTGAGTGAATCTCCCTGTATATTCTGTATGTAGTTTAACCTGGAAAAGCAAAGTTGGAATCTGAATAAAGTGACAGTTGCAGTGTTTTGCAGTCAGGACTAACATTTTGAATATGACTCTACAAAAAATAGTAAAGTCTCCATTGGTTTTTATTGGCCATTAGTGAGCCATTGTGCTAATGTGGAAATTAAGCTTAAGACTACGACACACCTGAATAATCAATGTCTAGTGATTTAGAAATAACTTCAAATAATTTATGTTTATTAACTAAAATCTGGTACTCATACCATGTTGGAGACTATCAAGGGTTTTAGTAGAAATGACTTAAAACCCCCAGAAGAAATGCGCCCTTTGTCATGAGTTGATTAATCTAAAAATGCTTATGAGTCAAAGTGGGCAGATTTCTGCATGATTTTCTTCCCCTGGAGTTTTTTTTAATGAATAGATAGATAGATAGATAGATAGATAGATTCAAATTGTCTAGTTTATTTTAAGCTTAGGTATTTTGAGTTTATTAAAACTTTGGAATTTTCCCACCATACTGTTTTTTTTTATAGGTGCCGCCATTTTTTGTAGATATCTATTTGAGTTTCTAAGTTATTTTTTTTGGAATATGTTCAGTACTTCCCAGAATGGTCAAAATTTTTTTTTAATTTTCATTGCTTTTGTTTATAAATAAGAAATTAATTGATAGATAATACAGTTCATATTTGTTATTCGTATATTTCTTAAGGAGGTGGATTAAAAAAGTCTTAAAAATGATGGAAAAAGAAGTATGAATTAAATTAAAATTATGGATTATGAAAGGTCTTCATAGTGAATAAAATAAGCACTGCCGTATCACCTTTCTTTGAAAAGTAATGAAATAAAAGTAATAAAAATACTACTGTTATCATCTTATTTTATATAGTTATAACAATAAAGAATGCAATTGAGTCATCAATTACAGCAGATTGGGACATAACTATTGGAGGAGGCGGTAGTGAAAACTGTAGAGGGGTAAATTTATAATATAATACTTAAAAAAAACAAAAAAAAAACAAAGTGTCCTGTTTTCACTTCAGTTTAAATAAATGTAAATCAATGACATAACAAAGACACTTTTTTGTCATGTTAAATATTGTAATTAAATAACACATTAATTACATCAGAACTACAATTATGTATGGTCTTCAGATTTTGTTGATACAGTTTTGCTGTGAAGCTCACAGTATGGAGATGAGAAGATCAAAATCATGTGAATTAAACACATTCAAAGTGAGAGGTATTCTATCGATTTGAAGTGGCTACAGCTATGAAGGACAAAGAATTGAGGGAGATCGAAGTGCAAAGCCCTGACCATTTAGCCACGCTAATTAAAATATACTTGCATGTTGAGAACTTGAAAATGAAAATGCAAAATGGAAAATGAAAATGCAAAGTGGAAAATGAAATTCAGTGAGCAGCAGGTGGTGCCAGTGCTTATTTTTACTTTTCATGTTTGCATCTTCATTGCTATTCAGATAAAAATGAAAAAGCAAATAGTATTTTTAATTTTTGCAGTATTCCTGCATGTAGTCTCTGAAAAATAAATGGCAAAATAAAGATTGCATTTTCATTTTATAATTTTAGTTTTCATTTGTTTTTTGCAGAAAATACCTCCCATACCAACAGAGCTTAAAAAGCCAAATGTCTAGGGTGCCAACTAAGTTGAATGCTTTCTTGTAAAATCAGGAAATGTCCCAATTACGTGAACACCTGCAATATTAAGCATTCAGTTTCATTTAGTTATCGAACATTGAAATTATTTTATATTGCAAACCTTTGGACAATCAAGTTTATACAACCAAATACAAACATCCATTGTCCTTTAGAATTCTAGTGACTAATGAGAATAGAACAAAGCAGACAAAAAAAATGTAATATACTTATGTAGCTCTACCCGTCTTACAACACAAAAAGAAGAATAGCCTATGGAATATCCTAATATGCCAAAAAAATATAGTCCTATTAAAATATTTTACTGCTCAGTTATTTTTCTTCATGTTATTATTACATACTTTTGAGTAATGCTTCTCAATAAAAATTCAAAATGCTGCAATGGCAATGCAAAGAATCACCCACATCCATTAACATTTTTGCTGGAAGTTGGTGTACTTTACATACATTTAAAGATTAACAGAGAGATTCATGTTGTGGCAAGCGGCTGGGGGTGGTACCCAGCTGGGACGCCTGGGAGAACCAGAGGAGGGCTCACGCCTCCTCCAGACCACGAGGGGGCGACCGCCCTGGTTGCTTTGGGGACCACGGGAACTGAGCTTGGAAGCTCAACCCTATAGGGGCCCCTGGTCACCACCAGGGGGCACCCCAATGCCTGTGGGGCCCTGACCCTCAGCACTTCCGCCACACCCAGAAAGTGCTGGGGGGAAGACGACCAGGGACACCCGGAGTGCTTCCATGTGTGCGGCCGGTACTTCCGCCACACTGGGGAGTGTTGGCGGAAGCTAATCGGGAGGCACCTGGAGCACATCCGGGTGGGGATAAAAGGGGCCGCCTCCCTCCGTTCGATGGCTGGAGTCGGGAGGAAGAGAGACAGAGCTCGGGAGGAGAGGAGTGGAGGCGGACCAGAGGAAGAGGCATTGACAAGAGGCCTGGACTTTGGGGGAGTTTTGGGGGTTGTGTGTGCACCGTGTAAATATTAGTAGTGTAAATAAACGTGTTGTGGGTGATTTAAACATGTCTGTGTCTGGGCTGTCTTCCACAATGTTAAAACATTTTATGAGCTCCAAGTTTTATATAATAATATACATTCTTAACAGCTGCACTGTTTTGATGTTTGTGATTTAATTTTACTGCATAAATAGATGGCCAAGGTAGATTTTGTTGTATTTCTTCTTATCGTATTTTACGCAAATTCTTTGTCATATTTTACTGGGATGTCTAATGTAGCACTTTACCTCTGATTTCCATAGGAACAGAGTTGACATAGTGACCAAGAGTATGATTGAGCTATATGTTATTTTGGCTTCTGAGGTGCCTTGAGGGTTTTTGGAATGACATTGAGCTGTCCTAGAATTTATTTCCAGGCAGTTGTACTCCACTCCACTTATTATTGGTTTGAGCCAGAAAGTGTCATTTCCACATTTGTTATTTTCTTTAAAAGAACCAAGGTGGAGAGTTGGAAAGTTGAAAAAAGTCAGCAGTTACCTTTCTACCTTAGCCACTTATATGCTTTGTCCCTTGGTTGTCTGTATTGCAACTTGCCTTTAATAGTGCACATGCTTTGTTATGTAAAGGCAAGGTTGGGATGTAAAATTGATTTTTCTTTCTGAAATGTATTGCTTCTGCTTTTCTAAATATTTCCATCAAACTCTGTTTTTACTTTGAGAAATTTCTCTCCAGAACAGCAGCAAACAACATCTTTACCTGATACCCAGACAGCATCATGCATAAATAGTATGTAAGCCAGAATTAAAGTCTCTGTTGCATTTCTTCAAACCTTAAAATGATTTTAATCTGTATTGTTAATCTGAATGAAATATCTTAGAACCAATAAGTGAAAGGTTATTTTTGCGATGCAACTCAAAATGTTGCCTACCAGAACTGTCACATTCACTCTTTCATTTCCCTAAAAGCAGTCAATTCCAGTGATGTTCAACAGGCAGCAATTCCCAACCTCCTTGTAGTCAAGCAGGGTTATATCCTGTAAGGGAAACATGCTTACACACTGGGGCAGCTAAATTGTAGTCTGTCAGCTTATCTTTAGACTGCTGAAGAGAGCTAGAACACTGAGAAAAAGCATATTAACCTCAGTAGAATAAGCACAGGGCACATCTCATGTAGGATTAGACCTTCCACCCTTTAACTCTTTGAAGAGAATGTGTCTCCTGCTGTGCTACTGTGCCAAGGTGTCATTAATTATATCTTCTTCTAAATTTAAAATGTAAATAAATGCCCAGTAAAAATATGACATTCTGAGCTACTGTATGTTTAAATGGGAATTTAGTCCTGGCCCTTCTTTCAGTATGTGATTTTTGTTTTTTGTTTTCACGCTTTAAGTAAATGCCTTTTCCTGCTCTTGCAATGTTAATTTATTTTACTTTTTATTAATATTTCTGTTGTTCCATTGAAGTACTAGGGTATTATACCGTGTTAGCCATTATGAATGTAGTGAGAAGTCAAGTAAAATGACACCTTTTATTGACTAACTGAAAAAGATTACAATATGCAAGCTTTCGAGGCAACTCAGATCTTGCTTGAAGAAGGGCCCTGAGTTGCCTCGAAAGCTTGCATATTGTAATCTTTTTAGTTAGTCAATAAAAGGTGTAATTTTACTTGACTTCTCACTATTTTTACATTGATAAATGAACTACAGTATATGATTGTTCTTATCATGATTAAATGATCATGATCACAGTGCACAGAGCAGTTTACTTTTTTAGGAGAAAATGAGTTTTTTTTTCTTATCAATTTTAAAGATTTAATTGAAGCTCTGTATAGTATAACTCTAAGAATAGACAATAAAAGCATGGAATTGGCATGGTGTCACAGTGGTCAGGGATGCTTCTTTAAACCTCTCTCTAAACCTCATGTCCTGTCATAGTACATTTGTTGTTTGCTTGCTGTCCCTATGTCTGCATGGATTTTCCTTTCATATCCTCAAAGATGTGTATTTTAGTATAATAAATAACCCCAAATTGTGTGACTTTGTCCATAAGTAAGTCTTTTGCTGAACATTTTCCAGCTACTCATTTTAAATCAGTATAGTAGGGAAACTGTTACTATCATGATTAGAAACAATTAATTCACCCTCAGTGGGACTATAGTTAATCACACAGCACTCACCCAGTCCTTGCAGACAATTTGAAAATGGATTTCAACTGAACAGTGTGTCTCTTGACTATAGGACTGTCACAACAACTAATACCTGACCTAGTCCAAGTGCTTTACATTATATTTAATAGCTGCATGTTGTGTTGGAAGTTATTAAACAATTATTTAGCATCAAATTAATTTTATTTGCCTGTCACTGTCTCTGACTTGAAAAAATGTGTGCAAATTTTTTCCATGTTTTCCAGCAAAATTTTAAGACTTTCCTTTAAATGCTGCCTAACAAATCCATCCATCCATTTTCCAACCCGCTGAAACCGAACACAGGGTAACGGGGGTCTGCTGGAGCCAGTCCCTGCCAACACACAGCAGGAACCAATCCCGGGCAGGGTGCCAACCCACACACACGGGCCAATTTAGAATCACCAATCCACCTAACCTGCATGTCTTTGGACTGTGGGAGGAAACCGGAGCGCCCGGAGGAAACCCACACAGACACGGGGAGAACATGCAAACTCCACACAGGGAGGACCCGGGAATCAAACCCAGGTCCCCCAACTGCGAGGCAGCGGCGCTACCCACTGTGCCACCGTGCCGCGCCTAACAAATCTTATTTAATAAATGACACAATACACCATGAAAGTGTTGGTGTTAGCAAAGAGCTGAATCAGAATGTATCAGCAAAGGAAACAAATTGATAAAAGTTTATTTCCATGGTGAAAAAATAAAAAAAGTTTTTCACAAAATATTTTTAACCAAGAAAACTTCATTGTATTTTTCTGCATAAAAAAATCCTTTACCTGTTTTTCATATCATATTTTTTAATGAAACTTAATAATTTTTCTCTCCGTTGTGTGAATAGAATAGTCTCCTAGAATGAGATATACAGTTCAATACATATTAGAAATTTCAGTATTCAGAAGTAGTCTAGAAGAACAAATGAGTCAGTCGCTTCTCTCTCTCTCTCTCTTTTTTATTTAATCAGTTGCAGTTCTTGAACTGTGATATTCTATTTTGGTTTAATAGGCTTTAATAAAAAACCTAATACAATATATTTAAAATGGAAAAGAGTCTCAATAATACAAAACTTTCACTATTGGGCAGTCTTTAAGAACAGCTGCAGCCCTGGATTTTAAATCCAGTTTGCTGGTTATTGTCCTACTTCTCATTCACTCTGTATTCCTGAGAAAGTCTCAGAACCTGCATGTGCTAAAGTTATAGAAAATAAACACTTGTAATTTATTTATATACTTATTTTAAAGTGTTTTTAGATGATGGACACCAGAACCTTGCGGCTACTTTTGGTTTGTAAACTTATACTGTAAACATACGTATACTGTATGGATTGCTGCCTTTTCACAGTTCCCACTTCCTAATTTTAAATACTGAAATATTTTATATGAGGTTTGTATGTTCTCAATGTGTGCAGATGGCATTTATCTCACATCCCAAAAACATAAATGTTAGGTTGACTAGCTGCTCTGAATGACATCATTAATTATACAGTACCAGTAACGGCATACTGCATGATAACGTGCAGTGAATACATTTGACTTGAGCATTCATATTTTTCATACTCTTTCTCTGTACGTTTAGCATTCGTTTGCTCAGAGGTTGATGTGCTTGCTACTTCCTGAGCAGCTCGTTTTCTCCACTCTAGCGGCTCGCTTCGTCTCTTCTTCCGTCAGCATCTTTTCATGTTAAGACTGATTAAGTCAGTTTTTGTGTTGCAATTACTTAGTACGTTTTCTTTAAATTTTCACTTAAACTGGCACTTAAGTCTTCAATCTGCCTCAAGAATGATTTAAGATATGAAGAGGTAGGGGAAGTGACACCGAAGGTGGTAGGGATGGGAATGATGCCTGTACGCATGCGCTGCCCTGCTGTGCGCTGCAGAGAGTTGATTCTACAATAAAATAAAATATAAATAAAAAGAGTAATGAAAATCATCACCCCGAAGGTGGATAGTAGACGTCACTTAGTATATGTGTCAATAGTTCAAACGGTTTGCAAGCTACAGGTGATTTAAAATCCTGGACAGACAAACGGACAGACATGGTAGCGTATTATATAAAAAGATGTATCCCATGATAATAATATTGCCCAATGTAAGGGTCAGTTTTTTCCTTCTTCCTGATATATGCTGGCCCTTCTTTCGTAGAATAAACTAGTAATGACTTAAGAACTATTTATGTGAATCTGTAATTCAATTGTAATTATTCTGTGTCCACAGTGGAAAATGAGAGCATCACTTGTATGACTTTCAGTCATACTTCAAAGATGTATACTTAGCTTGTAGTCAGGATCATGTCTTTTAAATAATGTGTTTTGTGTGTTTAGATGTACAAATCATGGTTTGTTTTAAAATGCAGCGGTATTACAAAGTCTCAGTATTGTACCAAAGCTAAGTATTGTAACATGAGTAACTGTTATCTTGTACTACAGTCAGTATATAGAAATGAGTGATGTTACCTGACTGTTTGAGTTAAAGCAAGTAAGGCTGTAGTGTACTTCATTCATCTGCTATAATCTGTTGAATGTTTCTGAATGCATTCCTTCAGTGTTTTACTTGCCTTTTAAAATTTACATCTCTAGTAGTTGTATATGGATTCCACGTGTGGCGGAAGTGCTGCCAGAAGAGGAACTGAACTCACATACAGCACTTCCGCCACACCCAGAAGTGCTGCCGGATGTTAATCAGGAAGCATCTTGAGCACTTCTAGGTGTAGTATAAAGGGGGCTGCCTCACTCCACTTGGGAGCCGTAGTTGGGTGGAAGAGGACAGAGCTTGCAAGAGAGGAGTGGAGGCGGCAGAAGAAAAAGAAATAAGAAAAAGGACTGAGCAGTGAGTTGTTTGTTGGTGATTTGTGGACATTGTGTGCTGTGCAGAAAAAGAAGAATAAAAGTGTGTGTTTGGACATCTGACTGTGTCAGTGTCTGTCTGTGTCTGGGCATCTTTCACACTGTGTAAATAACCTGTACCTCCTGGTGATGAACTAAATGTTTTGCATAAACTAAACAGAGAGCATGATACTGACCCTTTCTGTGATCTTCAAGTAGCATTAATTGTCATCAGAGCTACAACATCCATTTGTATTCAGGGCAACATGATATTATTGTAATGAGATAACCATAGTGAGCAGGTTGACCTGGTGTTTCAATGAAAATGCAACATTAAACTCTAGGAAAGGTTTTAAATGAGAAGATAGACTGGCTGGTTGTGAGTTTCAAAATCCTGCAGTGTGTTATACTTAGTTACGTTTTTATCTTTAGACAGGGGTGATGGTTAGTACCAAAGGGCAGACAAAACAGTTGAAAGAGCTTGCTGTTAAAAATGGAAAAAACAGAGACTGAAACAAAAAAGAAGATGCATGTAAAAAAGAATAAGGTACTTACAGTATGCTGCTTGTTCAAATACTACTGCTCTAGTCCAGAGATATGAAAGACCATGAGCATTACCCCAGAGTTTGCTGACTTTAAATATTTTAGAATTATCTCTAACACAAATGTACATGTTTATGCTGTTTATGTTATATAATCATGTGAGATAGCTAAGATTTTTAAACACAGATATGTTCATCCACACAACATGCCACCAAAAAACAAACAAACAAACAACAAATGACAATATTAATGTATTCCTTGATCTGGTCTTACCAAAATGTCATCTTCAGGAATGAGTCTTAATTGATGGCTGTTTGCATGGTCCCCTATATACTGGAATGGGTGAAGTCCATAGAAGGCAAGAGGTGGGCACAGAGAAATTCTTTTAGGTAGCTTTCCTTCTGATTGTGGAAGCAAAACACAGATACATGATCTGGGGTGTGCCAGATCCTTCCCTGGAATTTTCTTTGTGGTTCCTCTAATATTTACCTCAACCTCCAGAATATGACAGTAAGTAGATGTCACCTCTAGATGCCACCCCTGTAGGAAAATGTGGGCTAGAAGAATCAATTGATTCTAGTCAATCCTTTAATTAATTATTGGATATCCCTTTGGAAATGCAATAATAATAATAATAATAATACAATGCTTTATTCATAGAGGCTTTCTGGATTTTGTAGTGTTTGCAAGATTTTTTTGTTTAAATTTTTACTTTTAGTATTTTAGCAGAACATTATAGTCAGCTCACCCTTCAATAGTGCAGCTGTGGGTGAGAGATGGCTTAACTGTTATGTTGTAACTCAAGGCTTTTGTTTCCAATATAGTCCAAAGTTTGTAAAGGTTAGACATTTCTCTGACTCAGTTATCTGCTTGTTATACTGTTAACAATTAAATGTGAGTGAAAAGGTTCAGACTGTTTCTTTATGTGCTATACAAGGTTCTAATTAATCTTTCCACAGATAAGCAGTTTTAAATTATCAGACCTTTAACATTAATTTCTCATGCTTTGTGGTGTTGTGTGTCATTGCTCCTGGTTCAAGTGATGAAGTTCACTGGCAGTAAAGTACATTGTTTGTCCTTTACATTGATTTGGGACTCTCTGATCATAAAGCAGTACTTTTCACTGTTTCATTACCTCTGCCTCCTCTTAACTGTAAACATCAAATTTCTTTCAGAAACCTTAAAAATATCTGTCCTTGCTAGTTCCATTTATGATCTTTTTCTGTCTTCACCTATTCCATCAACACTAGATAATCTTGTTGACCACTATAACACAGCCCTTCTTTCAGCTCCTTTAAAACATAAGGAGGTTTCCTTTAAGTGCTCAGCTCCATGGTACAATTCAGAGTTAAGGTCTATAAAAGCACCTGACCAATGCCTTGAGAGAATCTCACGTAAAACTGGCCTCACTGTTCACATCTAGGCTTTCTCTGACCATCAAAGGGCTTACATGGATGCAGTAACTACAGCCAAGAACACACATTATGGCAGAATGGAAAGTGTCCTTGATAACCAAAGTGTTTTGTTCTCAGTAGTTAATAAACTACTTCAATCTGCATCTGGCCCAATTACCTCTTCTACCTAGTCTGTGAAAAATTCCTCCACTTTTTCTACAATAAAATTAAAGATCTAAATAATTAAACTAACATAAATATATCATCCATTTATATCTTTCCCTGTCTTCCCACTCCATCCAGCTCTTTTTCTAAATTTTTACCAGTCACATCTGCATTTGTTAATGACCTGCTTTTTAAAATGAGGCCCACTACTTGTGTACTGGACCCCATCCCCACCACACTTCTTAAATCCTGTCTTCATGCCATAATCCTAATCATTATGACAATAATCAATACTAGCCGACTCCCACCGTAGCATAAGAAGTGTAAGAATAGGAACGGAAAACGGTGAGAAAGGAATTCAGAAGGTGAGAAAGGAATTCAGAAATCAAGAAGAAATAAATACTTCTTGAAAGATGTAGTTGTGAATAGGTGTTTTGGTGGAGACGACAGATAATCAGTCGAAATCTAACCCTAGAAAAAGCCATGTACAACTGACTGTGGCTGAAGACTGGTTGTTGTAGATTAACGCAAATCTTTGCAAATGTTTGTCCTTGGGACTTGTTAATAGTCAAGGAGAAGGCGAGTCTGAGTGGAACTTGTGTGCGTTTAAATGTAAAGGGGAGATTGGTGTTGGAAGGAAGGACAGAGATTCAGGGAATGAAGATTGTTTCAGAATTTTGGATAGCGATCAGTTTGCACTCAATAATATTTGAATGTATTTGGGTAACAATGAGTCTTGTTTCGTTGCAAAGACCTTTTGATGGCATAATATTTCGGAGGAGCATAACTACAGCTCCCACCTTCAAATGAAGGATATGGGGAGGCATGCCAGTTGGTGTGAGGGTGTGTAAAAACTCCTGTGGGTACGTTAGTTGATCATTAGGATCGTCACTGACTACTGTATCTACACTCTTGAAGGTCACTTTTTCACTCTGTATAAGATCAAGACTTTGTTGTTAATATGTAGAGAATCGGCGTTTGTGATGCTCAGTATTGCTCTTCTTGGGGAGTTCTTGGGGAGTCACAGTTGAGAAATTAATATCACCGTAAAGTTGAGCAACTGGGTCTTGTTGTTGTTGTAAACATTGAGAAGGTAGTTCTGCCATTAGTTTTGTTGCATGTATCTTGGACTTCCTGCAAATGTAGATGGTAATATGATCATTTTGCCTACACGTATGTTGTTGTTTTCAGCGTTTGCTGATAGTCCTTTGTATTGTTCCACGCACAGATCTTGTTGATCTAATCTGAGATAGCTGAAACAGGTGCCCTCTGTTTTAACATACGCATCTACGACATACTGTTGGAATAGTTTGTCACTGGAGTGCAAAATACTAAATGTATTCCTCATTGCTAATCTGTAAGTGTAAAATTGGCATTGAGTAAGCCTTATTCGCTTGGCGGTTCTTTATTGGGAACATGTTGTAAATCTTTGTGCCAGCCAATGTCTCCGTAAGGAAATAAAAGTGGGTAAACCATAACATGACGTTGTACAAAAATCTGTCGACAGAGAAGATACTGTCATTCATTTTATAATAAAGGTTTAGGAAACAACCATCGCAGTATAACGAAAATAGCAAGGTGTATGGGAGGCTGCAGGCAGCGTGGGGAAAGGTTTGGAAGAGGACAAATAGGAATCGAGAAATGCTGTGTCGGATGCGTGTGGGTGGGACTGGTTTTGAAGAGGAGCCGTAGGCAGCATGGGGAATGGTTTGGAAGAGGACGAATAGGAATCGAGAAATGCCGTGTCGGCTGCGTGTGGGCGGGACCAGTTTTGAAGTGGAAGCAGAATGAACCAGAAGAGAAATATATATGAGATACTCCTTGACACTGGCTTTGTGCCGGACACTTTTAAAATCGCTTCTGTAACCCCAAATGTTAAAGTCTGGTCTTGATGCTAACAATCTTAACAATTTTTGGCCTATTTCTCACTTTTCTGTCAAAAGTTCTTGAGCGTGTTGTAGCCTTCCAACTCATCAATTACTTAAGTTCTAATAAATTGATGGTACCCTTTCAGTGTGGTGTTAGGGCACAGTAGAGCTGTGAAACTGCTCTGCTTCGGGTAACCAATGCTTTGCTTGTGGCAACAGACTCTGGACAAACCAGCATAATAATTCTGTTAGATCTTAGTATAGCATTTGACAATATCAATCATGACATTCTACTGTCCAGAGTGAAGAACATGTGTTCACTCAGTATGGAGAACATGCAGGGTATATCTGACACTGCCCTCCAGTGGTTTAAGTCCTATCTGAGTGACAGGCAAGAGTTTGTTAGTCTTGGCAACAGCAAGTCTAGCTCAACACCGGTCACACAAGGAGTTCCTCAGGGCTGTGTCCTCAGGCATTCACTCTTCTGTGTCTATGCTTCCCCCTGGCCATATCATTCATAGCTATATCATTCATAGCTATTCATTGCTGTACCCACTACACGTCAAACCACCTGCATTGGGACCCAAGTACAGTGGGTGACACCTCAGCACCATACTGGAACAGTGTGAGGTTTTTTTACGGTGGCTGGAGTTCCAATCTTGCTACCAACCCCCAAGTTTTCCCTGTAAATTGGAGGACCTGCTTGCAGGGCTGGATGCAGATTAATATTATACCCAGGACAAATCAATTGCAAGTTAAGGGTCTTGCTCAAGGGCCCAATGGAGTGGAGTCACTTCTGGCATTTATGGGATTCGAACCAGCAACTTTACGTTTGTCTTTGCAGATCCCTAGCCTCAGATTCAAGAGGCTGTCAGATTCAAGAGGCTCCCAAAAGCAAAGAGGGAGCAAGGAGCTGACCTACTCCATCACACATATAAATAAAAATAATGACAAAATGCACATTTCTATCAGTCATTGTTTCTTCTCTTTACTTTCTATAATAGCAAGTCAAGACTACTGAGAAGCTACAGTTTCAAATTAAAAGTTATTTTCTCACAATCATGGTGTTTATCCATCCATCCATTATCCAACCTGCTACATCCTAACTACAGGGTTACGTGGGTCTGCCGGAGCCAATCCCAGGGTGCAAGGCAGGAAACAAACCCCGGGCAGGGTGCCAGCCCACCACAGGGCACACACACCAGGCACACACTAGGGACAATTTAGAATTGCCAATGCACCTAACCTGTATGTCTTTGGGAGGAAACCGGAGTATCTAGAGGAAACCCACACAGACATGGGGAGAACATGCAAACTCCACACAGGGAAGACGCGGGACGCGAACCCGGGCCTCCTAACTGCAAGTCGGCAGTGCTACCCACTGCGCCAAAGTGAAACTTTTTTTTATAAATGTAAAAAAATGCTTAACCTGTTCTTGTATTTTATAATAGAGTTCAAATGGCTTGGGTTCAAAAGTGAAAACAAAATCACCAGATATGTCCACTTTGAAGTAGCAAAAGGCTTTGAAACAAGAAATAGTGCCCTCCACATTTCTGATATATGCAGATGGCAACAAAAGGAAATTGGAAGTAATAAATTCTATCATAAAATCTTTGCACTATTTTTCTTAAGGTTAGGATACATTTTTAGTTTGCATGTCCTATCTTAGAAGCCATCATGGATGAAGTTTTACATTTTCAGTCTATAATTGTCCTAGGCCTCACCATAGTATCAGGTTGGATATTTTCTGTCCCGTTTCATCAACAGTTATGTTCTACCATGGCTTGCAAGAAGTAATGCTGTCAATGTGCCAAATAGCTGATATATAACGGCAGAGCAGTCGTTATTCGATGAACTCATCTGATTTAAGTTCGTATTTGCTAGCAAACCATTGCAAATGTTCATGATTCAAAATGTTCACCAGCCTCAGGAGCACATACTGAACATACTAAAATCATTTTTTTCTTATGCCATGTGCACTAATAAAATTGTATGTTATGTATATGCAGTTCTAGTGCCCATACTGAATCACCTATAGAAACAATGAATTAACAGCAGATGCACAAAATATTATTAGCTGTTTATTTTTTTCTCTAATCAGCACCTCATGTACAGTCACATTCCCTGGGTGCAGTCTCAATGCAATCTCAGATATGTGTAAGAATTAAAAGAAAACCAACTGTTTATTGTCATATTTTCATATATTGTTATTTCTACTGTGAGTATGCCACATTCCAAAATGGTACACTTAGCTTCCTCCTTCCATACTGTACTATCTTCTTTTTCTCTCTATGTGGAAACTAGGGCAGGCTGGATACTAAGTACTCCAAGTTGTGTGAAAAACTTTGTAAAGCCATTACTGCTAAAAGTGCTAATTGTATATATGGCTTTACCTAACTGAAATAAGCAATCTCAGAACACATAGGGTGGGGTGATTGTGACAGGGGCTGTTTTTTGCCTATTTCGTTCTGTGTTGTTATATCTTACAAAATTTATGCCGCACGATTCACACTAAGTGACAGCATGGTACATGTTGGTCATGTGTACACACTAGAGTTCCATTGCACTTTGTACACATGAAATAAAAATCTAAACTGATTACAATACATGACATTCTTTATTAAAGCCTTATATTTTTGAAAGGCCAGTGTTCCCTGCTATTCAACATTAAGTTTGCAGTGACAATCAACACTCAGCATTAGGCCTTTTGTGTGGGGTGTCTTTTGTATGCTACAATAAAACGAAAAAAGCAGATTATGCGTTGCAGCTAAGTTACAAAGAAAGAGACTGAAACACCACAACCAATTGTTGAACAGAAGAAGACAGCACATAACGGCATGCTGTTGCTGAGGACATGATAATAAAATGAAAAATAAGAACAAAGTTTGTGAGTGGAAAAAATGAAATCAGTAACTTTCACTGTTTCTTCTTGGTAGACATTTACTTAAGCCATTAAAACTTCTGCTGGCCATGACTGAAATAATAACTGGTGTACAAACAAGCATTTCAGATTTGTCTATGATCTTCTTCATCACATTTAATGCACTTTTTTGTTTATTATTGTTAAGCTATCTATAGAACAGGAACAAAAATACACTTCTGGGCAGCAACACTCAATAATGTCAATTAGAACAGATGCAAGAAAGGATTTTTAATGGTGAAAGTTCATTCTAAACGAAGCCACACTTCTAGGGCTAGAAGAACACTGTGGAGGGAGGTGAGCAGTGAGGTGAAGTACACAACATGGTCTTCCTCTTATATTCTCCTGAAACAACACTGATACGCTTTTTTACAATATGTATAAAATCTCAGAATGCAGATGAATACTTGACCACACTCTTGGCTTGAAATATTTATGTATTCGTAAAGTTTAGAGGCTTCTTTCAGATCACTTCAGAATCTTCCATATGCCTTTTAGCAAACTCTAGCCAAGATGTCATATGCGCTTTTCTCTTGAACTCTCTCCCATAAAATTCTGACTGGAGGTATAATTGTACAGTACAACAGTTGTTGGATGTGCAATCTCACCAGTCTCAGTCACAGTAGCCTTCAGAGTTATCAAAGTCTATAACTTGTTCTAAGCCCATTTACAACTGTGCCATATGCTTTCCTCTTGGATAAGGTACTTTTATTGCTTCAGTCGAATGAAACTCCTTGACTACAGATAATTCTTCATTGAACTGCTAAATCCATCTGAATGCACCAGTGATGATTTAGGTGTGTCATATTAAAGAGGGTGAATAATGATGCAATCAATTATTTTGTGTTTTATATTTGTAATTAAGTTATTAAGTTGTAAGTTATTAAACATACCCTGGGATTGACACCATTCTAAAATCTAAATTACATTTCACTTGGTACACCCTTTTCTGCTTTTTAGAATTGAAGTTAAGCCCATTTTCACTACTAATACTTTTGTTTGGCCAAGTTTTGTAAACTAAACTGTGAACTGACCTACATTTACTAGTAAACTCTTTAAGGCTTCATTTTGATATCCTGCCATGTTTTAATTTGTCCAAGTTGCTCAAGTATCTCATTACAGCCTTGTAAAAGGTTATGCTATTAGTATGAACAGTTCATAGCTGAATTTGGTCTTACATATTAAATTTTACTTCTTTCTTAGATATTTCTAGCGTATATTTTTTAAGTGACATTATGCATATCCTGGAAATAAATATAATGTGAATAATAAGACAGATTAAAAGTGAATGCGATTAGGGTTATATAACAAAGTGCATTTCCCAAAGGAGGTGATCTTTGAGGACAAAATACAGTACAGTAATCCCTCCTCCATCGCGGGGGTTGCGTTCCAGAGCCACCCGCAAAATAAGAAAATCCGCAAAGTAGAAACCATATGTTTATATGCTTATTTTTATATTGTCATGCTTGGGTCACAGATTTGCGCAGAAACACAGGAGGTTGTAGAGAGACAGGAACGTTATTCAAACACTGCAAACAAACATTTGTCTCTTTTTCAAAAGTTTAAACTGTGCTCCATGACAAGACAGAGATGACAGTTCTGTCTCACAATTAAAAGAATGCAAACATATCTTCCTCTTCAAAGGAGTGCGTGTCAGGAGCACAGAATGTCACATAGATAGAGAAAACAGTCTCTAGCAAACAAATCAATAGGGCTGTTTGGCTTAAGTATGCGAAGCACCGCGGCACAAAGCTGTTGAAGGCGGCAGCTCACACCCCCTCCGTCAGGAGCAGGGAGAGAGAGAAAGAGAGAGATAGAGAGAGACAGAGTTTGTTTTTCAGTCAAAAATCAATACGTGCCCTTCGAGCTTTTAAGTATGCGAAGCACCGTGCAGTATGTCATTTCAGGAAGCAGCTGCACAAAAGATAGCAATGTGAAGATAATCTTTCAGCATTTTTAGACGAGCATCCGTATCATCTAGGTATGCGAACAGCCCCCCTGCTCAATCCCCATACGTCAGGATCAGTGAAAGTCAGCGCAAGAGAGAGAGAAAATTAAGCAATCTAGCTTCTCAGCCATCTGCCAATAGCGTCCCTTGTATGAAATCAACTGGGCAAACCAACTGAGGAAGCATGTACCAGAAATTAAAAGACCCATTGTCCGCAGAAATCCGCGAACCAGCAAAAAATCTGTGATATATATTTAAATATGCTTACATATAAAATCCGCGATGGAGTGAAGCCGCGAAAGGCAAAGCGCGATATAGCGAGGGATCACTGTAATCCCTCGCTATATCGCGCTTCGACTTTCGCGGCTTCACTCTATCGCGGATTTTATATGTAAGCATAACTAAATATATAACGCGGATTTTTCGCTGCTTCGCTGGATTCTGCGGACAATGGATCTTTTTACTTCTGATTCATGCTTCCTCAGTTGGTTTGCCCAGTTGATTTCATACAAGGGATGCTATTGGCGGATGGCTGAGAAGCTACCCAATCAGAGCACAGAGTTAAGTTCCTGTGTGCTGATTGGCTCAGCGACGGAGCACAGAGTTCAATTCTGCTGCGTTAACCAGGAAGTCTCGTCTCGCTCATTCAGCATCAACGTGCTCCTGCTACTGCTTCAGGAGCCGTGCCCAAGCGCCAATGGAAGATGCTAACGATTTCCGAAAAGGTAAAAGTTTTGGATATGTTGAAGGAAGGGAACAGCTACACCGCTGCAGGATGCCATTATGGAATCAATGAGTCCACGATTCTTTTTTATTTAAAAAGGAGGAAAAGAATATAAGATCTATGGCCGCGGTGTCCTTTAACCAGGGCGCAAAACGAGTTGTAAGTGGATGTAATAAGGCGGTAGTCCGGATGGAATCTGCTTTAGGGATCAGGATTGAAGACTGCCAGAAGAAGAACAACTGCGGTGCTACACAGTCGCCTGACGAGGCTCCTTTAGAAGAGCTGTAACGCTCTCCTTTGTTGTGCAGTAAAATTAAACTCATCGTTATCAGACAAGTCGCCGTGTCATTGTTGGTGAGTAACATAATTTTCTACGTACAGTACTTATTACATGTACATAGTTTAGTATCACTGTACACACATTTTAATGTATACAATTTTTCTTGCATTGTACATATTTATTGCTGGTGGCCTGCCTGTCGTGATGGCTGTAACATATGTGATATCGGAGATGCTCGATATCTTTAAAGTAATATTTAGGTTTTACTATATATAAACAGTGTGTTTACATTGTGGTACGCGGCTGAGGGTCAGACCCGGCCGGGATGCCTAGAAGGACTGGGTTGTGGCATATTTATCCTCCGGGCCACGAGGGGGCAACTGCCCTGGAGTAGAAGAGGCCCACAGAAGGGGAGCAGGGAGGCTCAAGTCCGTTGGGGCCTCTGGTCACCGCCGGGGGCACCCCGAGCCTCATGGAGCCCAGGACTTATTCACTTTCGCCACACCCATGGAGGACGATCCTTCCAGGGTCACCTGGAGTGCTTCCGGGTGCTGTCCTGATGCTTCCACCACACCAGGATGTGACGTCAGGTAGAGCACCTGAAGCTCATCCGGGTGACGATAAAGGGGGCCGCCTCCCTCCTATCAGTGAGCTGGAGTCGTAAGCAGGAGCAGGATGAAGCTCCTGGAGAGAGAGGACAGGTGGCCCAGGGACAAGGATAGAGAAGGCCCAGGAGAAGGGAGACTTGGGCTAGAAGCACTGTGTTGTTGTGCGGGACTGTGAGTTGTGTTGTGGAGAAGAAAAATAAACATATCTTTGATAAAGATGCGGTGTCGGTCTGATGGTGTCCGGGCAAATATCACAACATACATAATTTCAATGAATCTTACCTAATATCAAAGAGAATACAAAGGGTTTATGCTGTATAATTGTGCGGGAAATGTTTATAAGAGTGTGGGAGAGTTTATAAGGGCTTAAAATATATAAAAATAACCATATGAACATATGGTTTTTACTTCGCGGATTTCCACCTTTCGCGGGGGGTTCTGGAACACAGCCCCCGCAATTGAGGAGGGATTACTGTAAATGTTTAGCTGTGCAGCAACCCCAGCCATTTGCTAAAATGTTTTTAGTAGACTTTAAAGTATGTTTATGAAAAGGTTTAATTTCAGGATACTGGTTCAAATTCTGTTGTTTTTCTCTGTAACCTTCAATAGGTCTTGTAATCCCTCTCTTTCTCGGTCTCTTTCTTGTCTTGTTAGTTAGATGTGCAAATGGAGTTTCCAAAATGGTAAATTAGATAATGTGCTATTTGTGGTTTCTATAGTGAAAGTTTATTTTGTATGTGATTGGTGAATATCAGATAACAAAATAAGATTTCTCATTATTATAACAAAAACAATCAAAATCTTTTACCTTAAGCAACAGGCTTTCTATTTTCTTAATGTTGAATTGTAGTTTAATTTGGAAAAATAAATTACCGTATATACTTGAGTATAAGCCGGCCCGAATAGAAGCCGAGGTACCTAATTTTACCTACAAAAACTGGAAAAACTTATTGACTCGAGTATAAGCCTAGGGTGGGAAATGCAGCAGCTACTGGTAAGTTTCAATAATCAAAATAAATACCAATAAAATTACCGTACATTAATTGAGGCATCAGTAGGTTAAATGTTTTTGAGTATTTATTTCAAAGTTAAACAGTAAACTAGCTCTGTAAGTGGAGAAGAGGGTCAAGAAAAACAATATGGTATCTCTCTCGCTAGCTCTCTCTCTCTCGCACGCGTGTGTCTCTCTCGCTCGTATGTGTCTCTCTCTCGCGCGTATGTGTGTCTCTCGCGCACATTTGTCTCTCTCTCTCGCGCTCTCTCTCTCGCTAGCTGCACAGGGCATGCACAGGGAGAGACTGAACACGTGTGGAAATCATCGGGGCGCACAAACCAAAAGGGAAACTGGCTTGTTCATATACTGGGGGGCGGCGGGACCTGACTCAAATATAAGCCAAGAGTGATGTTTTTCAGCACATTTTGGGTGCTGAAAAACTCGGCTTATATTCTAGTATATACAGTAACTAGCACTGAAGAGAATATTACTTATGTCATAAAATGACATGGAGTCCATCACCGTTTATATCTTTCCCTAATCGTAGAACAGTTTCAGTATGCATCTATACATAGATAATATTGAATTACTTTTATCATATTTAAGTCCTATAGAATGCCCAGATGGGGCTGTGTGATCTTTTGGCCATGGAACTGTCAGAGGTCTATTTTAGTTTTTGTATTCTTGTCCTATTTATTCATTTGATCACAGCATGTGTTATTAATTTGGACATTAATTTTTACCATTGTAACCATTAAAGCTTTACTAACTAGGTATTCTTCCATGGGACCTCATTTATAACATTTAATCTTTTGATACTAGTAAAACACCTTGAGGGCGGCACGGTGGCGCAGTGGTAGCGCTGCTGCCTCGCAGTAAGGAGACCTGGGTTTGCTTCCCAGGTACTCTCTGCGTGGAGTTTGCATGTTCTACCTGTGTCTGTGTGGGTTTCCTCTGGGTACTCTGGTTTCCTCCCACAGTCCAAAGACATGCAGGTTAGGTGGATTGGCGATTCTAAATTGGCCCTAGTGTGTGTTTGGTGTGTGGGTGTGCGTATGTGTGTGTGTCCTGTGGTGGGTTGGCACCCTGCCCGGGATTGGTTCCTGCCTTGTGCCCTGTGTTGGCTGGGATTGGCTCCAGCAGACCCCCGTGACCCTGTGTTCGGATTCAGCGGGTTGGAAAATGGATGGATGGAAAACACCTTGAACTACACTTGTGTATGAAAATATGCTATATAAACACCTGTTCTTGTCCTAAATGACTCCTAATTTTTATTTCAATTTTTGAATTTGGTATTTTTGAATGAAAATTTTTTTAAGAATTTTTTTTTGATGTGCACTAGAATGAAATTAACCTTTCTTGATGTTCTTGAGTAGAACAGAAAATATATATATTTTTTGTCTCTTCTTTTACTTTCACTAAATATAGCCCACATTTTGCTTAGCAAAGAATGTATCAGATTTAAAGGCCACGCAAATTCGGTCACTAATGGTAATTAGTATCCAAGGTAATTCACAATTTGGCAGCATTTGACATTTGAGAGCTGTGTCATACATGAATGACAGAAACGACTCTTAATGCATTTTGTTGTTTTTTTAATGGTCAGAGGCAAGAGAGCTACTTCTTCAAACAAATGTATTATTACAATCTTCTGCATTATACCCAAATCTGTTTCTCGTCAAATCAAAAGAGCATAGTTTATGATCCAGGATTCTGAAGTTTTGCACTTTTTACTCATAGAATGTTCAAGCACTTTTGCAACTATGAGCTTGCTGATCCAAGGTTCACAACATGACCACCTGAAGAATAAATATTTATACAGTACATTTGTTGCAACCCTTAGTTGTTTGAATTATAGTTTGCTAATGCTATGATTTTTTGATTAAAAAACAAGAAAAGAAAATAAATCAATATACATGGAATAAACACATTTTATGTGTAGAAACTTTTAAAATCCAAATGTTGATATGCGTGGTCTTTAGATGGATTATACCTAGTTGTGAATCACTTTAACAAGCAGGTGAAATACACAGATGCATATTAAGGTAACTAGTAAAAAGAAACTTATCCATTTATATACTGTATATACATTTGCTCAATCCCATTACTGAGTTTCTTGTTTAAATGGAATTTTTTATAAATCCTATATAATGTTCCAGGTATGTTTGTCAGTTATACTGTAGATTTATTGACTGTCTTGGCACAACTTTTCAAAGTTTAATGTAAGCATGGACCATTTTAAAGTTGCCAATTATGATACTGGTAATAATGCACTGATTCTGGTTTTATTTATTTACTTATTTATATTCATTTATTTATTGTGTGTGGGTTTGGGTTTTTTTTTTTGTGTCTATGGTCACTGTCTGCAGGGGCACATGCAAGCAAGCATTTCACTGTACATGGTACTTGTACTTGACAATAAAGAATTGAATTGAATTGAATTGAAACTTTTGCGAATTAACAAAACACAAGGTGACAAATCACACATAATGAAAAATAATGCTAAATGTTGATTAGTTTGGATGAGTACATCCTTCACTATGCTGTCCTACTTTGGCATTTTTGCAGTTATAATTACACAGTGTTTCCTATGTGATGTCAGCTGCATGTCATGGCATGGAAATGATATGAGTAGCAGAAGTATAAAGTATTGGGAGATGTTGGAATTTATATTCCTTTTTAATACAGTACCATGTTTTCTCCTTTGTTATTATGAAAGGGTTATGATTATTCTTCAATTTAACTGAAAAAATAAAAATTGGTAAACCTATTATGCCAAACCAAAAATGAGTAATACTAGTGAAACACATGGACTTATGGTTTGAAAAAAAAATTCTACAAAAAGCTATATATAAACAACAGTAAATTTTCTGCCCATTGTTTACAATGATAAGAATTTACTCTTGATTCTGAACATGTACTGTATATACAATATTCTGTAGGATTATTAAATTGATGAGCTTGCGGGGACCAAGTTAAGATTTTTAAAAGTCTAAATTAAGACCAAGATCAAGGTTCTAGCCACATTAGTTTGTGACATTAGCATTTTATATATAGAGATTTCCTCAGAGAAAAAAGAGAAAGGGATAACTGATATTTCCATTAGTTTTATTGTTATATTTTTTCTTTTATTTAGACAGATATGTATCAAAATAAATAGGAAGCAACAATAGCACTCACCTAAAAATTACTTTGTAGATAGCAGCCTTATCTCAAAGCAAAGTGAAAATGTTTTTATTTTAAACTTGTACAATAACGGTTTAACTAACCATTATCAACCTCACATTAATCGTACCTGGTAAATCACAACTGAAATTACTTTACTAATAATAATTACACACATATGCTCTTTTAACAAGACATGGCTTTAGAAAATCCAAAAAAAGAAAGTTCCTAAAAGTCAAAATAATAAAAAATATAAGTCAACATTCATCAAATATTTCCTTTAAATTTTATTTTCCTTGTTAAATTGAAGTTAGTGTGCTAAAAATACAGAGAAATTTGTGTTTTCTGAATTTCTAATTTTTCATTTACAGTATATGGAACTCATTTGTCACCTTAAAAGATCAATGGCATGAAGTTCATAATGTTATTTAAAATACAAAATGTAGTTGGTGCAGTGGATATAACTGATATATAACTTTTGGCTCAGCTGGCAATGATCAGGGGCCTCATGTATAAACGGCGTGTACTCACAAAAAAGTTGCATACGCTTGTTTCCACTCTCACATCGCAATGTATAAAAACTAAACTTGGCGTTAGGCCACGCACATTTTCACGCCAGCTCAATCCCTGACGTACGCAAGTTCTCCGCTCTGTTTTGCAAACTGGCGGCACCCACCATCAAAGCAGTGCTACTGTTCCTGTGTGGTTTCCCTTTCTTTTTTAGATCCACATCCCTGATGCGGCTTTATCAAATACACTGAAATTAACCACATATTGTTTATTAGTTTAAGGCATCTGATTGTAATTAAACTGTAACAATATAATGGTCCACGGAATGGCCAAACTATTTCAAATACCATAGCTGCTTTAGCGTTGTTACTCTTACTGCACCACTCAGGGTATTTATCCCACTGTATCTGAGTGTGGAATCACAGCTGATCGGAAAGAGGATTAGTGGGATACAGCATCAAGCACATGCTGCCTCAGCCATGCCCACAGTCTATTTGAACTTCTCTCATACGACAAACACTTCATTGCCTTTCCTGTAGGGACATTGCAGTTCAAAAACAGTTTCATCCCAAGAATTATAAACGCACTCAATCAGTCCATCAAGTGCTCCTTGTAGAACTGTTTGTACTTATAAGTACAATTACCTCACTGTAAACTTGTGATACAGTTATAATATTGCACAACCTGAGCCACTTTATAAAGCACATATTTACATATGACGATGACATAATTTTTAAGATGAAATGCAGCAAAATATGTTTATTACATTATACAGATAAAATGTTAACATCATTTAAATAATCTATATTGTTAATAATTAAACATGTGAGGACACGGTGATGCAGCGCTAGCGACGAGCTGGCGCCCTGTTCAGGGATTGTTCCTGCCTCGCGCTGTATGCTTGCTGGGATTGGTGCGACCCTGGATGGATAGATGGATAGAATAATTAAACGTGTACTACTAAGATATTTCAATGTTGCTTAAAAGTTTTGAAGAATCGGCATTCTAAGCTTACAGATGGCTTGACATCTATTACAGAACTGATTGTGTGGCGATTGGGTACTTGGAGAAAGAAAAAGGACAGGAATTGGGGTTAGTACGTTTAAAAGGGACAGTACTGGTGCAATAAATTATTTCATTGAAAGTCATGCACGGCATAGCAAGCATCTTGCGGGAAGCAGGATCTATTATCTGGACGAGGCGCCAACTCATCACTATCACTGCGCCACCATGTTCCCATGTTTAATAACATGCTTTAATTCCTGTCATCATGAAAATATCAAGTATACATCTCAGTATTTAAATTACTCAGAGAGCTGTAATATCACGAATGTAATGGATTCTGTGTCCTGTCGGAGGAAAAGAAAGCCCGTTTAAGAAGCACATAGTGATTCACACACATAGAGCACATAGAAGAACATATACAATACAAAGCATTTAACGTGTTACTTTAGTTACAATGGTATATGAGAAACTAGTAAATTAAATGATTTTAAGATGAAGTTTATGATGTTCTACTTTAATGTCAAAATTAACTATGTGATTAAAGTGGAAATTTCGAGCTTTTTTTCCCCACAGTGTGCCTTTTTTTTTTCTTTTCTCTGTACCCTAATAAGCTTCCATATGACTCTCAGAAGATGGGCTACGGCTTACCTTTTCACAGCGACTTTGATATCTGACAACTTCTTTTTTATTTCAGGCACCCGTGCGACTTTGTGACCTTGAACTTTCGAGTTTCTCTCCCACACTCTATGTCACTCAATCAACATCCTTTTGTTGTTTAAACCACTGTTTAAACCAACAACTTGAACGTTTTTCCTTGCCTCCACTTGGTATTCACTAAAATTCTTCTTTTTCCCCCATGCTTTTGCTATTGTCTTTTCACAGAACGCTGAGCTTAAGGGCTATTTATATTGATTTACATATTCAAAGAGGCGTAATTCTGGGAGGAGTTGGGGAGTGGTGGCAGGTGCGTGCACGTGCATTACTTTTCACGCTGACCGGGATTTATGTAGCGGAAAAACGTGGAAGTTGTTGTATGCACAGATTTATGCATCTGGATTAGTTTGCATGTATGCAAATTTCCACTTTTGTCCATACGCCATGTTTTAGTATGAATTCTACGCACGCCGTTATGCATGACGCAATTTTTTTATTTTGTAGATTGTGATGAATGAAAGGTATCTGATTTGTTCTTGTACAATAGCTTTTTAAGTTTGTTTCTTACAGCATTATGCCTCCAAGGCTCCTGGTTTTCTGTCATTTCAGTTATTAATCCAAAGTAATTTTAGGACGGTATCTTGAAGCCAAAAGTGAGAATTCACGCCAGTTTAGATTATGTTTCTGTTTTAGCAGTAAAATGGAGTCATAGTTAATTGATGTTTTAAATAAAAAAGAAGAATACAAGTCGAATATAAAAACAAGTTTCATTAAAAAATGCTTTAACATTCATCATAGATTGTTTCTTGAATTTACAAAAAATGAACAGTATATTTATCTGTTCATCCCTTACTGGGATCTTATCAAGGTGTACATATTATAACATAATCAGATACAAGGTAAGACACAACCCTGGGTGACAATTAGTACATTACATGGTAAAGTTGCACACGTACATACACTTCCTCCTTCATGCAGAGTCAATACTTTACCTAACCTGCATGACTTTGGGATGAAAAGTGAAAAACTACCCCAAAGAAGCTTTGCTGGCATTGGAGAAAATGAAGATTCCATACAGACAATAGCCAGGCTAGGATTTAAGTATGGTTATCTTTGCCACTGTGTGACCCTCATTTTATGTTTTCTTGTAGTAGTTATACAGTAAGTGTTACAATGTATCTACACAGCACTGTTTGCCTGAATAGAAACTTGCTGAAAAATGCATGATCATGTACCCTTTTTAACTTGACAAATGGAAGAAGTTATCATTGTTAAAATTCTTCTGCCCAGAACAAACTTGTTAGACAGTTGGGGGTGATTATAATGTGTTAAGCAGAATTAGTCCAGAAAAGCATTTCCTTTGGGAGCAACTTGATCAGTTTGTCACTTCCTTTGTGTGGAGGTCAATAGGATACTACTGTATATGGTACAATAAGCACAAGATAGTTGAAGAGTTGTGGATTGTACATTTTTACCACCCATGCTAGTCACTAACTGTTGTTTTAGTTATTTTTTTTGCATAATATATTTTTATTTTCCAACAGGAAGTTTTCTGACACTGAGTGTTCACATTGCATCATATACAAAATAAAATTGTATACCTGTCCATTGAGAGACCATTTACAAAATAGTTATGATTGGATTATTCATGTTGAGTCAATGGATGAGTTATTATAGAATGCATATTTGTATGGTACTGTATGTTTCAGTTAGTAAGTATGAATATAGAGTATACAATTTTTCTAATACTAAATAAAAAGGAAAAAATGTAGGAATTAAATTTAAAGTATGTTGCTACTGTTGCTGTATTTTAATAACTTTTTTGCAAATGTTACCAGTGTCTGAAGATACATTTTCTCCAAAAGATGGACATTTTAGTTAGTAATCTATACATGGTTAAAATGTCTGCTGTAGTTAACATGATAATTATAATATTTTCATAATTATTGAACTTCTTGTGTTCTACATAAAGAATCATTTACTGACATTTTATTGGAGCGCTTCATGAATTAACTCTCTGAAACACTTAACCTTAATATTCAAAATATCAAGAACAGTTTGTATAAGCTACTTGTTGCTTAGCATTTAGCTAATACAAGTTATATTGTTTTCATTCCCATTTCTGGCAAACAGCTAAAAATATATACCCATCTGTAACCTTTCAAGTTGTGAGGGTAAATGTTGTTGAGTGGATATTATGGAATATAAGCATGGAGGTGGCATATATTGTTTGCATGCAGTAAAAGCTGAATATTTTAAACTAAAGAGAGGTACTAGGTATTTGTTAGCAGGTTGCTCATTATTTTATTATCAGATGCATCACTAACTCACAATATGTGAAGGTTTTGTTGATTGTGAGCAATCCAGAGACCTAAAACAGGTTACACCTTCTTAAAAAGAATGATAATATGGCACAGATGTTTATGTCTCGGGCTGCAACCCCAAATGTTGTACTGCCTATGATTTCAGAGTATAAATGTCAGCTTTAAAGATGAAGCTACATTTGATTGTGTACTGCAATATTTATTTGATCTTCTCAGGATGTTATGTGTCCTCGAACAGGTTAGTACATTTGCAAAATGCTTCTTGTGCATAGTTATTTGTATTTGTATATCATATATATATATTTGAAAATGGCATAAAAGAGTACATGGAGAATCTAGTGGATTTTTCAAACAGCATCCATTTGAGCAATCCTGGACGATGTAAAAAATATGCTTTTGTTTACTTATGAATGAATTGTGCTTTGTGCTCTTTTATCAGCTTTAGTGTTTATTCTTTAAATTGCATGTGTTTTTAACAGCAACATTCATTTCACCTTCATTACATATATTATACATAGGACTTTAAGTCTAATTCTCGATGCAGATAGAAATATGTATTTACTCATTGATTGTGTTAACATGAAGTGACCTTGGTAAGGACTTATATTTCAAAATCATGTATGGAGTCAATTTTAATCTTTCTTTTATTCAAGCAAGTCAATCCATCCATTCATCCCCCCAGTTTTTAAGCCTGTTTAATCTGGGTCAGGGTCATAGAAATGGAGGCGAATTTGATGATGAACCTCATTACTTTATGACAGTTCATGGCAAAAGGAGCAGATATTTTGGCATCTTTCAAGCTGAATATTAATCATAAGGATTGTGACATGTAAAAGCTGTTTAGAAATGATTACAATAAAGGGGGTTTCAAATTTTTCATTTAGATGATCCTCAATTTTATATACGAGTATAGTTTTTAGAAATAAATGGAAAAAATCTTTCATTATCTATAACAATGGATATACAATCTTTTAATTTCCATGATTGCCATGCTTTGTGTGTGCAGGTATAAAGTCATAATAAAGTCATAATACAGATGTTAGCATTTGTCAAGTTGTCTGTTATACCAGACCATTGGATCTTGCTCTGTCTTTCTGATAATAAAGTGGATTATAATATTTTGTACAAAGATAATAAAATTCTAACAGAATTTCTATAGCCCGAATGAATATTTTTCATAACTATTTTAAACGTAGCTGTTTATTACTGCTCCTTTGGTAACTTTGAAAAGATACCAATACTTGTGTAATGTTAACAGTTTCTGTCTCATTTAAAAGGTTGTTCAGTTTTATATACCTGTTTTTTTCTAAGGGACTGAAAATGAGCATAAATTAGTTAAATGTGATGCATGTACTTAAAAAAGGGGAATGACCTATACAGACTTTGTCTGCCAAATAATAAATTTAGCCCATTTTCAGAAAAGATGTGTAATGGAACAGGCCTGAAAATGTTTTTTGTTTCTAATTGCTTAAACCATTTGGATTCTGCTTTATGGAAAGTGCTTAACTGGCAGCATGACATTTCTTTAGAGGGCTGTCTGACATGTGTAATAAATGCAGTGCTTTGTCCTACAATTACAACCTGTTGTGAAATTGTGCAGTAACCCTAGGGATTCAAAATCTGCTCTGACATTTTTAATATGCCTTCCCTGTAAATGCTTTAACAACTAAATTCTTGCAATTTCTTTTGATTAGACTAGGATTTTTGTTTGTCAGTTAAAAAGGGTTAACTTTACTTTAAATAGCACATCATTTTGTTCTTTTATACATTGTAATTTTTTTTTTCAGTTTATAGTGGTGAACTTTTTTTCCCAACCAAGAAAAACATGTGCAGTTTTAATATAAAAGTCAGTTACTTCACAGATTCATTAGGCCATTCATTTTCCAAAATTGCATTGTTACATTCGTTATATACAGTGGAACCCTTCCTAAATACATTATTGCTTCCACCTCCCAGTGTGTTCAGGCCATGGTGCTATCTATATATATAATTCACTAAGCCGGAAGACAAGTAGCCACCCATGGAAAGCACGCCGGAAGGGGCGTGGATTCACTAAGCCGCCGACAAGTAAGACACCCATGGCGCACGCAGGAAGGAGCCACGCCCACCAACTCTAAGACCATTGGATACGACGACAAATCGCAGAGCCACGCCCACCAACTCGGACGCGACGCCTCGGAAAACATGCCGTCATTTCTGTTTGTCTGTGTCACAGTCCACATGCAGCTCTGAGCCACGTTGACTTTTCATTAGTCAACCTCAGTGGAACCTTGGTTCACACAGAGGCAGCGCCAGAGAGAGACAGAGGCACACACAGGCAGCCCAAGAGAAAGAGCCGTGCACACACAGGCAGCGCGACAGAGAGAGCCGTGCAATCCTTTAAAACTGAGGTTAAAACACAATGAAGGAAGCAGTCTTTAAAAACCAATAAGCCCTGTGCCTCTTTTTCATTAGCGTCTCACCTGCTTCACCGCCCTGCAACAGTCGAGACGCTTTCTCAGCAGCTGACCTTCTCTGTGCCTGACTCCACTACTGTCAGTCGCCTGATTAAAAATGGTGAACTCCTGCAATGTTACTATCATGGTTGGCTTTTAAATAAAGTTCGGATTTATTCAAATGTGCCTTTTTTTCCCCCTGTGTTTAAAATTAATTTTAAAAAAAGTGTTTATACAACTGCTGCAATGTTAGAGAGAGAGAGAGGGCTCGCCTGCTTCTGAGAGACAGAGGGGGAGGGGGCTCCCGTGCTGCTGAGAGAGAGAGGGGGCTGGGGAGGCTCACATGCTGCTGAGAGAGAGAGAGAGAGACTGCGCATGCAGGGAGCCTGGGTTTTTTTCCCCCTGTGCTTAAAACTCAATTAAAAAAAAAAGTGTTTATACAACTGCTGCAATGTGGGGAGGGAGCTTGCGTGCTGCTCAGAGAGAGCCTGCGCGTGCATCTGAGCAAAGACAATTTCCTGTTAGATTTGCCTTTGCAATGACAATTAATAAGGCACAGGGCCAAACTTTCAAAAAGATGTGAATGTATCTGCCAAAACCAGTTTTCAGTCACGGACAGTTGTATGTTGCTCTCTCCAGAGTTCCATCTTTTCATTCACTTACTGGTATGCCTGCAGGAACACGTGCAACGAGCGAGAGAGAGCGAGCGACACACACACGCATACAGGTGCGCGAGAGAGAGAGAGCGCTGGACGCATAAGAATAATAATACTTCATTACATTGATATACCGGTGTTTTCAGTATTCAAAGCGCTATCCACACAGGGAGAAACCGGGAAGCGAACCCAAAATCTTCCACAGTCTCCTTACTGCAAAACAGCAGCACTACCATTGCGCTACAAGGCAGTTAAAGAATGTACTGGCCTCGATTTTGTTTTCACTTCTGTTTACAGCGATCAGATCGTAGCGTGCATTGTTGCAATGTTACTTTTCTTGGTGGCTTATTACATTACGGATGTTTCACATGTTAATTTTTTTCCCTGTGCTTAAAAGACATTAAAAAAGTGTTTCTCAACTGTGACTCCGGAACAACTCAGTACGCAAGCTATATTAAGCATCAACAACGAAGACTCGCTACACCTTAATGAACAAGTGCTGAAACTTATCCCTACCAACGAAGTAACTTTCACCAGCATGGCCTCCATCGTCATAGACGATCCCGCTTTCAGTCACAGACAATTGTATGTTCCTCTCTCCAGAGGTCCATCTTTTCATTCACTCACAGTGGTATCCACAAACCCACCCCATTTGGACAACTGTGTCGTTCAGCAAGTGTTCACCCATCAATACATAATCATGCGGCGTATGTTACGCCGCGGGTTGGCTAGTATACAATATTTTGGAATTACTGTTGAATTTTAACTATGTTCTTAAATAAATATCATTGTAGCTCCTGTGTAAGCTTTTAAGCCGGGAGTAGCTGTTGCACGTTATGTGTTATGAGGGAATTGTTCTTACAACCTAGCAAAAGAAAGAAAGATTTCTTAGGGCCCTTGAATTCTGTTATTAATTAAATAAAACCCTTAAAGTTCTACATAAATTCAAATACAATTTCTGCTTGTCTGCAAGAATTAGTCTTTTTTCTATTTTAATATTAGTAAAACTTTATTTCCACTATGACTATGCTAACACTTTGGTTTACGTGTTATTATAATATGGCTGAAACAGCCTTTGAAAGTTCATATCAGTGTCCCTTGGTTAGTTATTATTTACACAACTAGACAAAGAGCCCGTTTCGACAACGTAAGATGAAACGGGCACGAGTTTGTGTCAGTAGTGTATGAAGAACAAATGATAAGTAACGAAGAAGTTGTTTTGTAATGATTGTAGTCCGCTTTACTCAATACTGTGCAGGCTTGTACTGTTAGTTGATGAGTTTTCCAGGCCTATAGTATAATATTGAATGATGAATGTTCTAGTACAATATGGAATAATAATAAGTATAAGCACCACAAACCTGATATAGGTGTATTGAATGAATGCGTAATTGAATCAGAATGCGTAATTAGGCCTTGAGCTGTAGTCAAAATCGCCTTTCAGGCCTCTAGAACTTTAATCGAAGTCGCCTTTCTCTTTGAATTTTTGCGGCCGTAAATCCGTTGCCTGCCGCGATGTTGGGGTTGGATGTCGGTCTCGTAAGGTTTTTCGGGCAGCTGCGCAGAAGGTGACTGCCCATTCGGCTTCAGACGTGCGCAGAAGGCGACTGCGCATTCGGCTTTGGACGGACGTGAGTGAGGAGGCAGGCAAATTATGTATTAAGATAAGAGCATTGACTTGGTGTTTTAGCAAACATGTTGCCTTTAAACTTACATACACAAGGGATTTATCTCCTCTTCCATGTGTTTTTTTATAAATGTAATACTCTTCAGTGTTTAATACAAGTATATCTGCCTGTTTAGTCCCCCAGTTCTTTATTCATAAGTAATTGTGAGACAAATATAATTCATGAATCTCTAACTAGAAAGTTACAAGATGTAGCTGTAGGAGTCGTATATCAGAGGGAGAGAGTGTCTTTACTCTTTTGTAAAAAGCTCATTTCATTAATGATGAATCTCTCCTCAAAATATTTTAATTACAGTACTGTATATGTGCAGTTTTTTTTTTAATTCTTCTACTTAAAATTAGAGACTCTTACTTTAGTTCTAGTTTATTTAAATGTTTTCTTACTTTCACCGTTTCCTTTAGATGTGGATATCCAGTCTAGCCATGACATTGCTGTTTTACCATCTCAATACCAACACAATGTCTCTTCATATTGTCATCGGCTATTTTTCAATAGTATTGATCCATATCTACCAGTTACTCATGACATTTCCTTCAGTAATGATCATACTATTTTATTTGTTTGTATCTAAGAACTATTTTTCTTCATTTGAACTTACCTAGTCCATTCATTCCTTTCTTTCACTGTATGTTTTTCAGTTTTTGTTAATACTTCCTTAAGAAAGTTTTTCGTAAACCATGCCAGTTTGTTTCTTGCCAAATAAGTATTTTCCCTCTGTTTTTCTTTGCAACACTGTAATACAACCTCATTTTTTGAATCTCTATAGCTATAATTTCCTTAGTTACTTAGTTTCAGAGCAAAATCTCTAAAAAAAAACACCTTATCCCAATTTCTTTAATTTTCTGAACTATCTAATTATTACCAGAACAGATCACTCACTAAATCCATACCTTGCATCTTTCTGTGTTACATATTTTTAATCCTCATTTGTTGGCAGTTTTAAATTATATACACCTAGCCTTATTAAAAGATAAAGTCTAATATTATATTCAGTACTTTTTTCCAATATATTTTTGAGCAAATCTGTCTCTTGGATGTTATGTCCTTTTTTTAAAAAAAAAAGTTTGATCCATCTTCATGCATCTTTAATTAGTTTCATATTCTAGACATTCAGCTGTGCTTATATAAAATTAATGTATGGCAAATGGTGATTGGTGCCATTTTCCAAATAATTAAATCTCCACTTTGGGCTTGTTTAGTTAGGTCAATCATAACATCAGTTACCTTTCCTACTAAATTTACATACTGTATAAACCTCTACCTGTATCTGTAATCTTCATCAATACTATTTTCTACTAGTTTTGGTTTTATACTTCCTTTATAATTATTTTTCTTTATTAAATTTCTTAACATTCACATTTCACAGTGAAATAAATGAAGAAAATTTTGTGCAACATTCCTTTTTGATGTTTCTTTCTGACATATTACATTATCCATTTATTATAAAAAATGTGTCTAGTTGGCTATCACTTCCTGGTATTGTTACACCTTCTATTGTCTTATCATTTCTTATTTTTTACTAGAGATTCAACATAACAAATGAGAGTGGCCATCCCTACTTTACTGCATTCAACATTGGACTCATTGTATACATTTTATTCTTCAATTCTTAATTTACTGTCAGTATCTGTGCATATCACTTCATACATTCAGTAAATTTGCATAATTTCTTTTAATTTTCATTTCATACATTGGTGAATTGTTTATCAAATTCTTACTTCATTTCTAAATTTAATAGCGCCACGCCAATTCTGCACCTTTTGCATACTTTATCATGTACCACAAAAGCCACAGAACGTCTAGCCCATTGTTGCCCTGCAAGCATTCTTACTCATATGTGAACAAGTTCAGTTGGCTGACATTATATGTATTATTTTACGGACTTCGTACAAGAGCATCATGTTTCTTCAATTTTTAATTCCCTGTTGTGTTTCTTTTCTGCATCAGAGCAATCTCTGCCTTTTTAGATTTTAGCATTTTTTCCTCCCAAAAATATCTCTTCCTAAACCTACTTATTTTAGGAAAAGATGAAGAAAATCTCTACATGTGAAACATATTTTAGTCATTACCATTATTGCAATATTTCTGCTTTTACTTTTTTACAAATTTTTTTTGAATCATATTTGAAAAAAAGAAAATGTAAAGTTCTGCTCCATTGCAAGGCATTCTTATAAGTACTGAAATACTCTGTTTTTAATTTTACATGTTGAAACATTTTTAAATGCCTAGGCAGATATTTAGTATGTGTGTTTTTTGCCTACGGAATAAACAAACATTAAAGTAAGTAGCATGGTGCAGTGCTCCACTGTGTATATGGAATTTGCATGTTCTCTCTAGCTTTGTGTAGGTTTTCCTCTACATACTCTGGTTGTCCCATCACATCTCAAGGATATATACAGTATGTTAGGTGAATTGGAGATGATGGATTTATTCTATATACAGTAATCCCTCCTCCATCGCGGGGGTTGCGTTCCAGAGCCACCCGCGAAATAAGAAAATCCGCGAAGTAGAAACCATATGTTTATATGGTTATTTTTATATTGTCATGCTTCGGTCACAGATTTGCGCAGAAACACAGGAGGTTGTAGAGAGACAGGAACGTTATTCAAACACTGCAAACAAACATTTGTCTCTTTTTCAAAAGTTTAAGCTGTGCTCCATGACAAGACAGAGATGACAGTTCAGTCTCACAATTAAAAGAATGCAAACATATCTTCCTCTTCAAAGGAGCAAACGAATCAATAGGGCTGTTTGCTTTTAAGTATGCGAAGCACCGCAGCACAAAGCTGTTGAAGGCGGCAGCTCACACCCCCTCCGTCAGGAGCAGAGAGAGAGAGACAGATAAAAAAATCAGTACGTGCCCTTTGAGCTTTTAAGTATGCGAAGCACCGTGCAGCATACTTAAAAGCTGCACACAGAAGGTAGCAACGTGAAGATAATCTTTCAGCATTTTTAGACGAGCGTCCGTATCGTCTAGGTGTGCGAACAGCCCCCCTGCTCACACCCCCTATGTCAGGATCAGACAGAGAGAGAGAGAGAAAGAAAAGTAAGTTGGGTAGCTTCTCAGCCATCTGCCAATAGCGTCCCTTGTATGAAATCAACTGGGCAAACCAACTGAGGAAGCATGTACCAGAAATTAAAAGACCCATTGTCCGCAGAAACCCGCGAAGCAGCGAAAAATCCGCGATATATATTTAAATATGCTTACATATAAAATCCGCGATGGAGTGAAGCCGCGAAAGGCGAAGCGCGATATAGCGAGGGATTACTGTAACTGAATATGTCCTGTGTCCTAATCTTTTCAATGTAAAACATGACTTGCAGTCTATAGATGTAATTGATCAAAATTTACTATGGTTTCTAGTGCTCTTATGCGTTTTTATTGTGTATTGTTCTCTGAATTAATATTATTATAGCCAAACAACAGAAAAAGAGTCTCTTGTGCACTGTGTTTCAGCAAACAGCTGAGGTCAATCAGTGCATACAGATTTACTTGAGGTCACTGGACCAGTGGTTTTAATTCTATTGGAATAGTTCTTCCACCAGCATTTTAATAATATACCACTTATGTAAAACCAATTTTTAATCTTAGGTGTATTATTCTTTTTATTACAAAGGCTATGAGTCATACACAAGTTATATTCTACTTTGTACCCTTTGTTGTAGCTTTGTTATGCATGAGCTTTTGTATGGCACTTAAGTTTGAGATACAAGATGACAGTGATGAATGTTAAGAATCTTCCTATACAATATGTGACTAATAGATTGATACATAAGGTTAAACTATGCAATAATAATAATAATAATAATAATGTAACACCTGTTCAGCAGAAATGTCATTGTCTACCATATTCTGTTCATGATTTTGTCTCAGAAGAGTTAAAAAGATTTGAACACAAAGGCATTATTTTTAAAAATAAATTTTTTGCCTTGGTAGTCACCTACAGTAGTAATTCAAAAAAGACAGATGCAGATGTGCAGACAGATGTGGACATCTGTGAGCCAAACAGAGCTGTGGTGATAGGCCACCTTTTACCACATATTGAAGAAGTCCTCTCACAGCTTCAAGAAGCAAAAATGTTCTCTGTCATTGATCTTCAAAACACTGATCATCAAGTACCTTTACATGAGAATAGCAGAGATACTGTATTGCTTCATTTAAAAAGCACAATGGACTTTTACGCTTCACATGGTTACCCTATGGTCTGATGTCTGCTCCAAGTGCATTTCAGGAAATGACATTCCTTGTACTAGCAGGAGAGGATGGTGTGCAGTGTTATCTAGGTGACATTATAGTCAATAGTGATTTTCCAAATGCACATGAACAAAGGTTACAAACAGCACTTCCTTGATGGTGGCTTGCACCTTACTATGGAGACATGCCAATTCATTAAAACTTAATGTACAATTTTTAATTTATTCTGCTAGCATATAACCCAATTTAGGTCATGTACTGTAAGTGCAATAATTGTAGCTCCACAACCTCATGACATACTGTACCTTCTTTAAAATAATTCTTTGTACTCCCTTTTTAGCATTCCAAGTTCATTTGAAGTTATGCTACTTTGGTGGAATGTCTTTGTGCATTGATATGAAATTCTGGAGAATTTTCTTGGGCAAATTTTGCCAAGGAGAATGATAATCATGTTAAGGAACTTATTGGTACCTGTTCAGCGTGTGCAATATTTGATTCTTCATTGCTTACAGTTTCTACTACTGATGCTGGTGATGAGACTAATTCTGGTTTTATGCAAGACCAGGGTTGGGTTGAGAAAACTATTGCCTTTACATTCCATAAATTGTTAGACAAGAAATTACTTTGCTCTGGAAAAAGAGAAGGACCACAGAAAAATGGTGTGCCGATTTGTGGGGACATCGTATTACCATACTGACTGATCGCAGTTCATTGACAACGCTACTCACTAGCAAAGATCTTGGGTGAGATGAGTGATCTTGGATGAGAAGACATGAGTATTGCAAGATGACCAGCATAATTTATGTCATACAGCTACAACATTCAGTATATACCTGGGCATGAAATTATTACTGCTAACTACTTATCACACTTGCCACTTTTTGAGACAGTATCACAACAAGAAACTGACATGGAAATGGCTGTGCTTGTGTTTGCTTACTATACCACAATGACTGCAGAACAATTTCAAAATACTTGTGATGCATGTCCTATTTTGCTAAAAGTTAAGACTTGTATTGCAAAAGGATAATTGATCTGGGTGGCACGGAGGCCCAGTGGGTAGCGCTGCTGCCTCGCAGTTAGGAGACCCAGGTTCGCTTCCCGGGTCCTCTCTGTGTGGAGTTTGCATGTTCTCCCCATGATACGTGGGTTTCCTCCAGGTACTCCGGTTTACTCCCACAGTCCAAAGACATGCAGGTTAGGTGCACTGGTGATTCTAAATTGTCCCAAGTGTGTGCTTGGTGTGTGTGTGTGCCCTGCAGTGGGCTGGCGCCCTGCCCAGGGTTTGTTTCCTGCCTTGTGCCCTATGTTGGCTGGGATTGGCTCCAGCAGACCCCCGTGACCCTGTGTTTGGATTCAGCGGGTTGGACAATGGATGGATGGATGGATAATGGATGGATGGATAGTTGATCTGTTTGGCAGATGCTACACCTCAAGGAATCATACAGACAAAACAGAGACTTATATTGGTGGCCTAGTATGGACTCCCAAATGGACGATGCTATAAAATCATGTCTAACACAAATGTTGCTGGGTGGCTATTCCAAATACAGCTTGTCAAGAACTTCCTATTTCAAAGTACTCCACATGACTACTTCTGTGCATTAACACTTATTCACCAATTCAGTAAATGGTCAGAGGTAGCTTTTGCTGCCATTATAAAAATCTGCACAGTGTTCAGTAGGAAAGGGAATCTGTTGGAAATTGTAATCGACAATGGGTGAATTTAAAGAATTTCTTATTGATGTTCTAATAGTTTTGTTCACTACCTATAAGTCAGTGGTAGATAGTCTTTTACACTTTGTTAAAACCTATTTACAAATTGCAAACAATGAAGGAAAATCTTGGAAGCTATTTGTGACTAATCTGTTGCATGCACATATACATATAATATACACACACATACATACTGTAGGGCGGCACGGTGGCGCAGTGGTAGCGCTGCTGCCTCGCAGTTGGGTGACCTGGGGACCTGGGTTCGCTTCCCGGGTCCTCCCTGCGTGGAGTTTGCATGTTCTCCCCGTGTCTGCGTGAGTTTCCTCTGGGCGCTCCGGTTTCCTCCCACAGTCCAAAGACATGCAGGTTAGGTGGATTAGCGATTCAAAATTGGCCCTAGTGTGTGCTTGGTGTGTGGGTGTATTTGTGTGTGTCCTGTGGTGGGTTGGATTGGTTCCTGCCTTGTGCCCTGTGTTGGCTGGGATTGGCTCCAGCAGACCCCCGTGACCCTGTGTTTGGATTCAGCGGGTTGGAAAATGGATGGATGGATGGGTACATACTGTATATATATATATAATACAGCACATACAGTAACTCAGAACTCACCTGCTGAACTTTCACATGGTTGGTCAATTACTACTAAATTAAATGATCATGGCCTACTGCCAACTGTGCCTTCCCAGCTGTGTACTAGTGTAGCTCAGCACATATGACAAAAAACAGAAGAAGTACACAAATGCTTTGGAGAGCAAAACCCCCTATATTTACATGTAGAAATTTTGTGCATATTAGAAAAACAGGTGATTACTCAAAATTGAACTGCATACCTTTTGTCAGATGGCAAGGTCTGTAATGCAGTTTACCTTGTTTCAGCTATGTCTGTCCATGCAAGCTTGAGTTGAACAATACTACTAGAGGATTCATATGTGCCAAGAACTCAGTCTTTAAAGTCAATTCCTGTTCCTATTGCTATGCCTTATTTAAACTTCTTCCAGTACACAAAGTGGTAGAGTGTGATAAGCTCTGAAGCCAAAGGCCTACAGGTCAGGTCAGGATAGAGATCATACACTGGTACAGCGCATTGCTGCATCCATCATGCGATGAAATGGCTCAGGATCCCAGTTGTCAACTCTCCAGTCAGACACATGGTCCATTCCCACCCTCCGGAAATGACCATTTTTGTGCTATGTGGACAGTCAGTTGGGATGATGCCCAGCTCCCAATTGGAAGTAAAGATTGCTTGCAATGTCAGGATGACATCCTTAACACCAGCCTAGAGAAATTCACCCTGGATACCACAGATCCCTGCCTCCTTCCCTATCCTGTGCTGGTTCACCACCTGTGCAATCTCAGTGAGATTGGGTGAGATTGGGTGGTTCACAACTAATTGGAGGATCAGCCTCAAGAACCACAGACCCAGAGATATCAAACGTTCTAGCTAGATGATCAGCTTTAAACAACCACTCAAAGTAGCCAACCTGACCATCACAACTGCAGCATCATCTTTAAGGACCATTTCATCACCTACCTTGACTGTGACTCTCTGAGGAATAGATTCGGATGTACATAATGCTTCAGTTTCTCTGTAAGCAGGATGTGGGTCTTTGGACCATAGATGGAATGTTTCCTGCTCACAGATTCTCTAACAAACACCTCCTTATCTGCCCTCATAGCACTCACAGGAGTCCTTCTAAGTTCCTGGTACAGACCGGAATTGCCATCAAGCCATGTGCTGTGACTCATCTTAATAATATTCAGGGGGCCCTATGAGATGGAATACCTTTTTCTGGGAACACCGGCAACACCAGCACAACCCTCAGCAACCTTCAGGGTCTTGTCACAGAAGGTCTCCCACATCACATTAGGATTGTCAGTCTACGAGATCCTCACACGAACTGTGTGCAGATTCATTAGAAACCACCCGATCTTGGAGTCTGGCCAGGTGTAACCTCGTTCTTCTAGTAGGTGGTAGCCTGCTGGACCTAAGCTAGAATTTCAGAGTAGCAACAACAAGTCTGTGGTCAGAATTCACAAACTGGGTACTTTTGTAGACTCTGAAGTTCTGTAGGAGCCTCCAGCGTCTGCCCACAAGGATGTGATCGATCTCCTTCTCCACACCACCAGTATTGGAGTACCAAGTCCAGTGATGTGGTTCAGGGTTCTGGAACCAGGATCCAACGATCTGCAACCCCTGACCTTTTGCAAAATCAAGGAACATGGAACCACTTTAACCATGGTCGCCATATCCATGGGTGTCAACACAGTCCTCATAGCCAGCCCTGTCATTGCCAGTGGTTGCATTGAAGTCACCCATAACCATAGGAGTGCCACTTTGCAAAGTTTGAGTGTCACTTTGAAGTTGCAAATAAAATGGCTCACTCACCGTGGTCAAAGCAAACCCAGAGACAACACATATGGCAGCCAGAGATTGCCTTAATCTGAGTATCATAATACGCGCATTGAAAGAAGTGACATCAGACACCATTGGGAGGAGCCAATCCACCACAGCAATAGCTACTTTTTGAGTATGACAGCCATCAGACCAATAAAGGACTCCAGTGCTGCCTTGCAGTGGGCAACACCTCAGCATCACACCAGTTCCGATCCCCAACAGGCCTGACCTCTTTGGCTCTCTGATGGTTTTGACTTGATAAGGCTCCAGAGGGCTTTCCTCCATCTCCTTCATAATGCGAGCAGCCTTCCTATGGGCAGCTGCAGCAAAGCTACACTCGTGAAGTGCAGAAAAGAGCCCTGTCTGTTGCTTCAGTGCTTTGTGAAGTTTCTACAATGGCTGGAGTGCCAATCCTGCCACCATCCCCAAATTTGCCATATAAATTGGGGGACCATTTGCAGGGCCAGGTGCAGTTTAATGCCATAAACAGGACATAAAGCCTATAGTAAGTAAAAAAAAAAGGTTTTTTTTTGTTCCAACCAGCTCCATAATCAGTGACAACACCTGGTAACACTGATTTCATTTAATTAGCTGGTATTTTTTTTCTCTTATTCTACATTCAGAATAACACAGCAGCATGATTTTTACATTCATAAGACATCTAGAAATATTTCTGCATTAGCTGTAGATTTAAATGCTTAACTCTCTTTTGTAGATCTCATTATATTTTGCCCTTTCCCCCTTCGTTATATCTTATTAATGACAATTAAAAATGAGCAGAGCAGACACCCAGGCAAACAACATTGAATAAACAAAGGCTGCATCTACTTTAGCATCAGACCCACTAATTAGTAAATGATGGATTAATTAAACAATTAGAACACCTGGAAAAGTAGAATGAAAATCAAGATGAAAATATTGTTAAAAAGGAAAAAAAATACATTATTCCCATATAACTGATTGGTACATTTTAATATTTTTTTATTTTTTACCAAAACTTAATTTTCTAATTTCTTTATTTCTCTATCAGAAACTGAGAAATAACAGTTCACTTAATTAGCCCAGGAGTCCAATTAAAAGTACAGTGGAACCTCGAGATACGATCACCTCTGTATACGAGAAATTCAAAATACGAGGAAAGTATGAGCAAAAAATTCAGATCTAAATACGAGCATTGGCTCGCGTAACGAGCCACGAGCCAGGCTGTGGGTATAGCTCGCGGCTTAGCAAGGGGGCGTGGTAGCAGTTGCGAGCCGCGATCTGCGGTGTCTGCGTTTCTCACTTAAGTGCACAGGTGGGAAACTGCCCACATCCATGATTGTTCCTGTGGCTGATGGGCTGCAGCTGCCATGTCCTCCCCGCATATATAGAGAAGCGCGAGCCGGTTAAGGGGGAGAAAAAGTAAAAGAAAAGAGAGAGAGAGAGAGAGAGAGAGAGAGAGAGAGAGAGAGAGAGAGAGAGAGAGAGAGAGAGAGAGAGAGAGAGAGAGAGAGAGAGAGAGAGAGAGAGAGAGAGAGAGAGAGAGAGAGAGAGAGAGAGAGAGAAAGAAAAAGCACAAGCACAAGCACAAGCACAAGCAGGCGGGCGGGCGGGCGAGCGAGTGCAGGCTCGCGTGTAGCTGAACAGGCGAGCCAAACAGCTGAAGCAGGACGGTGTAGAGAAGGTCAGCTGCATTAAGAGTGTCTCGCCTGTTGCAGAGCCCGCAGGTGAGACGCTAACAGAGAAGAAGCACCGGGGATTGTCATCTGTTTTTTAAAGACGGCATCCTTTTGACGTTTTAAATTCGTGTTAAAGGATTGTTATTCTTGTGTATTTTAAACCTCCACTTCACAACTGTTTTAAGGATTATTTATTTAAAGATTTATTGAATGCTCTACTGCACTTTGGACACCTGTTTTGATTCTTTTAATAATCAGTTATATTATTTACCAGTGTTATTTATTAAAGGTAGACTACAGTATATATAATTTATCAGTGTTATTTGTTAGGAAAATTGATTTTTATGTTAATATATTTGGGGTGCGGAACGGATTAACTGGATTTCCATTATTTTCAATGGGGAAGTTTGTTCTAGATACGAGAAATTCGCTATACAAGCTCAGTGCTGGAACGAATTAAACTCGTATCTAGAGGTTCCACTGTAGAAGCTGGTTGGAACAAAAACCTGTAGCCACAGTGGGTCCCCAGGGCTGAGTTTGGGAAGCACTGCCTTTTACCTTAAACTTACACCTTTTTTGAATGTAGAGTAAAATAAGAAAAAAGACCAGCTAATGACAAAGTAAGATGACTTACTTATTGTGAAATTGGCTGGAATAAAAATCTGCAACAAGAGTTGATCCTCCTGATTAAACTAGAAAACCACCGGATTAGGACATCACTTTTAATGTTAATGCTAACTCCTAAATCCTAATCATAGGTTGCTTGTTGTAGGTCAGCTTTGATCCTCTTTTATGTTTAATTAATTTTCATCTTACCGGCATTTTACCAAGCACTTTGTACTTTTCTGTGTTATTGTTAAGTTGTTAAGTGTTTACTCAGTTTTGAAAACTGTTCAGTACTTTTTCAATTTCTTTAACTTCATCCTGGGAATTTTCTGCTACACTGTAATCACCATTTTAAAAAATTGCAATATGTACTGTAAAGAAGGATGCAGACTGTTTGTTGGTGCTACCTTTCCCAGCTGGGAAGACATTATGGTAGAGGGGGCAGAGAGAGACTGCCTCTCAGAACCATGTGTTCCCCCAGTACACTGAGTGGCAGCATCCTTTTGGTATGGCTCCCATTTGGATGCCCAAGGGACTGTATGGGAGTTGTAGTTCTGGTGGGCAGCCCTGTTGGGGTCTTTGGGTGGTGCCAGAGGGAGCTTTTGGGGGCACTCACAACTGTCAGGGGGATGTTCCACTAGACATGGAAGTGCTTCTTGGTTACAGTGCTAATGTACCTGTGTACTCACAGGTCCATTTTAAAGAGGAGTACTCCACCTTCCCCAGGTGAGTCAGCGTTGTGAGAAGGAAGACGATGTTCGCTAAGGAGTGGAAAGAGATGGAAATGGAGTGCTTATAATATATTGTACTGTGTTGGAATGACTAAGAAGCCTGTTAAGCTATCATTATCATTATATTATACTGATTAACGTGGCTATTTCATCCCTTCTCCAATATTACTGTTAAGCAAAATCTGTCATTTATCTGGCCAAATTGATTATTATAGGTATGTATAATAGTTAGTTAGTTCTCTATCAATTGATAAAATTTGCTAAACTGTTTTATGACTTTTCTGCATTCTTTCTTATATATTTTATGGCTTTTTCATTTGTGTATACATGTTATATACAGCAGCTATTATATTTTAGTCAGCTTCTTTCTAGTCATATTTACTATTCCTGCAATGCTGGAAGTAACCCTTAACGGAAACCAGTTTATTGTTAGACAAATTAAAGGCTATGTCACATTATGCCACTTTTTCAGCAATTTTCAAGCATAGCCTTCATTTACATAATCTTAGGGAGTCAGAGGCAGTCGCTGGTGCACCTTTGTTAGGCCAGTCACTTAATGTGACATCCATAGCAACTTGCTCCCACAAAACTTTGGTTGTAGAGGTAGGTACTGTGTGCTTGAAAGCTGGCAACCAGTGAATGCTGAAGTGGAAAGTACAATGCATAAATTACAAAGACAGGGAATAAGGAATGCATGTGTTTTGGACCTGTCTGATGAGTCATGTTTTACATGACAGAATGTAAAAAAGAAAAAAAAATGGCCAAGATTGCTGCTGAACTTATTATAGCTGTTAACCCTTCATATAGTACTGGCTCTGTCTGGCAGCACACTTTTCACTGTCAGAGAAAGGATTGAGCACAACTGCTCTAGAAGGTCAGTACTCAATTGGCAAATGTGACATGCAAAGAAATTTTCAGTGATTTAAATTGACATGGCCAGGAGATGACTGCGTTAGATAAATCTAAATACCCCATGACTAGTAGTTGCACATTTAAGTGTTGTTGATTGATTTAACCAACTTTATGAATTATTGAGATTATTTAAGAAAAAAACAATTCAAGCATGTGAGGAATATTTAAATTCCATGCAATATTTAGTAAGTCAGCATTTCAGGCTGGCATCTTAGAATTCTGGGGTAGCAGTGCTTGTTTCAGCACCACCTTGATAAATCGTTCCATATCACAGATATTTACTTTACTGTGTATGTCCACCATATTGTTTTATTATTTAGAAATCTAAAGATGGCACACAACTGTTCAATAGGCATCGTGGCACCAATGGATGCTTTTGATCTGATGGAAGCTTTTGCACTAGCTCCGGAATCCAAGTTTAGGGTAGCTCCTGTTTTATGTTCACTAGAACCATCTGCAAAATATTTCCTATTTCATATACAGTATGTAACAAATAGCAATGGAACACCTTCTACAAAACAATAGTGATGATCTAAATACTGCTTGAATTCATCCCACATCATCATGTGATTGGAAGAGTTTTGCTTTGTGCCTTATTGTTGTATACGCAAAATGAAATCATCAGTGTAGTGGACCACAGGGGAAACAGATAAAACACAATTATTTTTATAGAAGTATGATATAATAATTCTAGCTGCTTGTTAAGTTTTGCATTTAGCATTTCAGCAAAGCACATGGAACATGAGAAAGCTTCATCTGTTGAAAGTGTGAAACGATTATCTGAGGAATTTAATGAATGTAAAAGACCAATCTAGAAAACTGAGCAGCACACATTTTCTTTGTTGTACTGCGGTATCTGAATACATTCTTTACCCATACCTAAGAGTATTGTACAAAACTTGTGGAGGCCAACAAATGTATAATCCTTAGTATGTACAGGCTTGAAGCCCATTCAGAAATATTGTTGAAGCCAATGGAATTCAGAGCACAAAAACTTTGTTTCAAAGTAAGACAGTAAAACAGCAGTGACATGGGAAATCAAGACAATCTTTGGTTTGTAATTTCTCTTTCCTTAATTAATAAAAGTACATATGATGTTGATCATAAAATTTTATGACTCTGAAGGGTGCCCTGAATCATTTCTAAATACCCTGTAGTAAACATTATCATTTCTCACTTCATCATTGCAAGCAATGCTACTGTATAATGACTAGTTTAATGCAATTTTTTCTAGCTCACAGGTATGCTGCATGTGTCTACAATATGAAAGCTTTTTAACCACTCTAATTAATTGCTGTAACGAATGTTCGATTTGAAAAGCCACACCGGGACACTACTGCTGAACTAAAGATACTATAAACAAATCCACACATCCTTCCACATATGCATTAAGTGTTAGTCAATATAAAGCCATGTGAAAATGAAAAAAAGAGGGTTGTGATTTAATTTACTGTAGCTTAATTAAAAAGAATGACAGTTGTTAATGATTACACATTTTAGCAAACAATTGTTTTGTTTGGTAAATGTTACAATTTTAATTTGTTTTTCTAAGTCATGAAAGTCATCCCCTACAACTGTAAAAGATGACAAATTGAGCATCGGTTGTTTTAACACATAGTACTTCCATCAGTTAAGTCTAGCAAACAGGTATATCCCAAATTTTAAACTTTGTTCTTGTTTGTTGAGCCTATTTAGAAAAGGGTATAGTATGTTTAAAGTCAGCATGGATGTCACAAAAGAAACACAGGTCCCATTGCTTTTTATAGACATATAGAAATAGTGAAGCAAAATTATCTCATATATTATATGACACTAGTGATTGTTAATTCATTGTATGTCTAGAGTAGAATCAACAGCAGTACAGTAGTTAGCACAGTTTATTCGTAACTGAAGAGGCCTGTGGTCAATTTCCAGCCCAGTCACTTATGTGTGGAGTTTGCACAACCTCACCATGACAGCATGTACAGTGCATCCGGAAAGTATTCACAGCGCATCACTTTTTCCACATTTTGTTATGTTACAGCCTTATTCCAAAATGGATTAAATTCATTTTTTTCTCAGAATTCTACACACAACACCCCATAATGACAACGTGAAAACAGTTTACTTGAGGTTTTTGCAAATTTATTAAAAATAAAAAAAACTGAGAAATCACATGTACATAAAAAGACTTTTATTTTTCTTTACCTGTGGAGCTTGTCTTCTCCATGAACCCCACAGGCACAACACAGTCCCAATAAGTACAAGTAAATGCAACACTCCCTTCTGGCACCACCACTCCTCCCAACAAGCTTCGTCCTCCTCCTCCTCCCAACTCTGGCTACTGAGTGGTGGTTGCTGGCCCCTTTTAGGGAATCCATTCCCTGGCTCCCGGATTCCCGGACATTTTTCATTCCCGCATTTCTGGGAATGAAACAGCTGTAATTCCCGGGAAAATGAGAATGGCTAAGCTGGCATATATAGTGTGTAAAAGTGTAAAAATTGATCAAGAAATAACAGAGTTATAGTTGAAAATAATTAAGGTGGCGCCATTGCTACAGCTTGCACTACTTCAAACAACAGCTTTGAATAGCAACTTGAAATTGCAATACATCAGTCTGTTGCATCCGCATTATCTGTGCCAACAAACTTGCCATCACAGAATGATGACAAGAAACTGGATGCTGAAATGGCGGTGTTTCAGAGCAATGGCAAGCGCGGGCGTTCTTTAGAACAAGTGTATCAGTATCTGATGACTGTGCCGCCTACTTCAGTGGAGGCAGAGCGTGCTCTCTTAGTGGCTGACGTACTCTGCATGAAGGTGTGCTCTCGCCTGGAAGACCGCACGCTGGACACGTTGTGCTTTACACTCTTATTACTGCAACTAACTAGATACATGTACTTATATGACAGCAAGAACTGCTTGTAGATAAGGTTAGTCTTTTATTTGTGTCAACATATTGCAGTAGATTTATTAAAAATAAGTGTTGGTCGTTCTAAAACCGTTCACATGTGAGATGCCCGTGCACTGTGTCATCCCCAGGCGCCCGGGTTCCCGGGAATGAAATGCGGGATTCCCGAATTCCCGGGAATGGATTCCCTAGCTCCTTTTATAGCCCACCCGGAAGTGCTCCAGGTGCTTGATCACCTGTTTCCGGTTGCACTTCCGGGTGGGGCTGAAGACTCATCCAGCCGGGCTCAGGGACCCATGCAGCACCTCCTGGTGGCCACCCCAGATCCCAACAGGACTGTGGAGAACTCCATCTCCGATGGAGCCCTGCTCGAAGCTGAGGCACCACCATCAGCCAGGGAGTCCGCCACCAAGCATCCCGGGGGAGGTATTGAGCAGCCAATGCTTGCTCCCCTGGAGTATATGTCGAAGGGGCGTCCCAGCCGGTCATGGGACCCGGCCGGCCGCTAATATATACAGTGGAACCTCGGGTCACAACCGTAATTCATTCCAAAACTCTGGTCGTAACCCAATTTGGTCGTGACCTGAAGTAATTTACCCCATAGGATTGTATGTAAATACAATGAATCCATTTCCAGACCGTATGAACTGTATGTATATATATATATATTTTATTCTTTAGAATTATATTTTATTGATTGGGAAGAGTTTTAGGGCTGTTGCCAGAAATAATTTACTGTATTAGTTCTCCATTTGTATTAATTTGAAAATAATAAAATAATAATTCATGCAATTACCTTCATGGAGACTAGACCAATACATAATGAATTCTTATATTTTTTCTTATACTGATCATTAGCACTTCTTAAAAATAAACAGTACAACACTTTAATTCTTATAAGTAATGAGACCATGGTCACTAAATAGATACAAAGCAGAAAGTCATAAAGTTATATTATGCTAAACATTACTAGAAGTGAACGGTATGATGGTGTAATGCATAACACTGCTGCTTCACAGCTGCTGGACTTTGGATTTAAATCCCAGCCTGGTCAATTTCTATGTCTAACTATTACAATCTCGCTGTGTGTGTGCATGTTTTTCTCTGATGCTCCATTTTTCTCTCAAGTCTTCAATTGCTTGTGTGTTTTGTAAATTTTTAATTGCAAGTTGATCCAGTATTAGTGAGAGTGTGAGTATGTGGATGGATTTTATACAACTTCTAATTGTATTTACTTCTAATACTTAGGTGTAGCTGTTTTAGCAGTTTAAACTGTTCATTTCTATATCACTTGTCAGTTCATTGTAACAATTTGTTCTTATTTTTATCTCAGTTTTGCCATCAAAAAGTGGAGTGCATTAGAAAAATCAGGGTCACGGCTACTGAACAGAATTACCTAAGGATTTAAAATAAAGTTGAATCAGATTTTTCTTATAACCCAGTGACATTTTGCCAGTTGTGCACAATTTGAACTGAATAATTTAGTAATTGTGACAGTTTGCATGTACCGTATGTCCTAAAGTGGTCAGGTGTTGCAAACAAAGATGGTTTCTCCCTTAAACACAATGCTGATTGGATAGGCTCTGACTTTATTTAGTGTTGTACTATATAAAGGAAATTCATAAAGTGAAGGCATAGATGGAAAGTAGCATGATTATTTTTAAAATAAATATTCATGTTGTCTGTAAGAACAATATAGAGTACTTTTTTCTCTTAATTTAAACTAATATATTAATATAAATAAACTTTAGACTAACTTACTTTGTTACCTTGTTAACGTGAGACATGTTTTGGTAAATAATAATCAAAGGATCGCTTTTGAATTTTTCTCAGTAATGCAGCTGGATCTGGCTGAGTACTACTTGATTTGCAACACTGTAACAATGTCTGTTTGTTTCTTCCTTAAATACAGACTGATCTCTGCTATAGTCTTATCTCTACCTGCAGGTGTTTCTGCCTTGCAAACAAAGCAGGTATAATGCAGCTTACCATTCTTTGTTCAATGGGTCCCACTGGGATTTATTTGTAAGCAGATTTATATTTGGGATGTTATGAGAGATTTATTAAACACCTTGACTTCTAAGGATCTGGGCTTGGTTGAAGCACTTAAACATTTGTTGACAATGCAAGCAAAGTTGTATTTTTGATGAAATCAGAAATACTCAAAGCGCTTGCAAAATGAGAAAACAGAAAAAGTGAAAATACAGATCATTTTAGAAAATTCTTTCTACAAACATATTTAATTAACATATTTATATTACTATATACTGCGGTGGGTTGGCACCCTGCCCGGGATTGGTTCCTGCCTTGTGCCCTGTGTTGGCTGGGATTGGCTCCAGCAGACCCCCGTGACCCTGTGTTCGGATTCAGCGGGTTGGAAAATGGATGGATGGATGGATATTACTATATAATAAATATTTTCTTTATCATCTTTTGTATTTATTATTTTCCTTAAATTTTCCTGATACCCACAGATTTCAATATTGAAGTAGTTTAGGTTTTTAAATATCCAATAAAATAAGACTTTCCATATAAAGGACACTCATTACCAATAGATGGGCTTTCCAGCAGGGAGGAAGTAGGAACCCTTACCTAGCCAGGAGGCCAATATAACCTTTCACTCTATATAATATACAGTATGTGTGTTTATGTATACTTTGTGTATACTTTATTGTTGTGAAGACAGGAACATTCTCACAGCATTTATTCAAACGGGAATGGTCAGTCTTAAGCACATGCAGCACACAAGCAGTGGCACTAATGGCCTTCCTGCATTGACTCCCACCTCAGATTTAAAGAACAGATAGCCTTCCTTGGACAGAAGACATAGCAGTAGAGTGTTGTACCGTGTTAGCCATAGGAGAAAATAGGATGAAATTTTCTCTTGGACAGAAGACAGAAAGTGAGCCCAAGGCCAGGTCAGCTGCCAGTTCTAAATGTTCCCTGCATAAACCATTGGGTGACAGACACAGCCAACCAATTCCTGCCTGTTAACAATGCAGTTGGGGGGATATATATATATATATATATATATATACTACTGATTTATATTTATTTACTTTAGTTGAGTTCCTGCTGTTTACATATATATTATGTTGGTCTGTAGAAAGCATAATAGGCATTGGTGTAATTGTTAAACAAGTGCTTGATGCGATAAGATCACAAGTTAGCATATCAATGATACGCCTAAATCTTGACAAATCTGTAATCTGCATTAAATGGCTTGTAAGGTTTTTGGATTATATATTTTGAAATTTTCTGTATTTAATATATTCAGAATATTTAAAAAATATAACATGTAAGTGAGATTGAAGCTAATTGTTTTTGCAGATGTTGTAATTTTATTAGCTAGGTGCAGTTGTTATTTAAATTTTCTTTTAATGGTGACCATGTCAATAAATATGTATATACAGTATTTTCACTTAGTTGGTTTAATTGTGTGCTTTTTATTTTCTTTAGAATTCTATATTATTGATTAGGGAGAGTTTTAGGGCTGTTGCCAGAAATAATTTATTAGTTCTCCATTTGTATTAATTTGAAAATCCATTTGTCAAAATAATAATTCATGCAATTACCTTCAAGGAGACTAGACCAATACATAACGGATTCTTGTATTTTTTCTTATACTGATATTTAGCACTTCTTAAAAATAAACAGTACAAATAAACAGTGCCAGGGTCAGACACACTGGTGTGAACAAAGTGACAGTCTAAGCTGGGCTTGGCCAGATGATGGCAGACATCAAAATCAAACGGCTGCAAACTAATAAGTCACCTAGTGAGCAGGCAGTTTGTATCCTTCTGCCTGTAGAGCTACTGGAGCGGAGAGTGGTCAGTCACCAAGGTAAACTGCCTACTCCAAAAGTTATAGCATAGTGCCTCCATTGCCCACTTAATTGTCAGACATTCTTTATATCTGTATATAATATAAAGAGGGCTGTGTAAAAGTAGGTTTACAGTTGTGAGTACATGAAACATAGTTTATTCTTGTATTTATTATCTAGACGTTAGCTAGAATAGTAGTGCATAAACATTAGTAGGAACAGTCTATATTAAATGGCAAAGGACCGTCTATTTTCTGTTACAATAATACTTGCTTGTATGTGGCTGTAATATGCGTCACTGTATTGTGTGCCTTAAATTTTCTCTCACAGTAATACGTCTCTCCAGCAAGTATTTTAATCTGTGCTGGCGTGCAGCTGATTTTTGTATGTACTAGGGGGCTCCGCCCCCCGCTCGCTTCGCTCGCCAACCCCTGGTGTTGGGTAACCCGAAATACATCGATGTATGTATGAGATATATTGGAGTGTAAAGGTGTAGATGACGAACAAAGAAAGTAAAGAACCCATAGCATGGCACATTAGAAAGATGTATTGGAATATTTCTTTATACACAACATTTGTAGTAAAGATGGTGTGTTGTCCTTGAATGAGTTTTCCTTGGTATGGAGTTTTCCTTGGTATCTATAACTTTAACTTTAATGTCAGATGAACGCCGAACTCTTGAGAAGGCAACATAAAGTTGTCCATGTCCAAATACAGGCTCAGAGAGGTATATGCCAACTCTGTCCGTGGTTTGTCCTTGGGATTTGTTGATTGTCATGGCAAATGCAGGTTTAATGGGAAATTGGGTCATTTAAGTGTAAAAGGTAATTCCAGGTCAGAAGTTGTCTGCTTCTGCTTTTGTATTGGCCTCTCTTTCAACCTCATGTAGCATTTTTATAGACTTAGCTAATGGGTGATTGTTTATGACTTCAGTGACGTTTCTCATTATCAGCTCTGTGCATTGCTTGTTTTCAGGAAGGTTCATTCGTTGATAGATTGCCTCATCTGGATCTAACACGTAGATTTGTGCATATTTGCGTTCGTGATTTGGTCGAGGGTACACTGTTCCAATCCGATGTAATATTTGTCCACATACGCGAAAGCAGTATGGGCCATTTTCAGCTGGTGGCCTGATATTTACCCCGGTAGATGCAAAAGCAAATGAACTATCGTAGGATCTAATGCAGTCCATAAAGTTTTTACTTTCAGGTACATTGTTAGTTAGAAGCTTCTGTAGATATTCAGGATATTCATTTAAAGGAGGCAGTCTAACCTGACCCTTTTGACAACAATGTGTGAACTCACTAGTTGTATTGCCAGTTGTTTCTTGAGGGAAGCTAAGTGAATGACAATGACAGCAAATGATATTCATTAATCCTAATGAATGTTCACTAATAGTGAGCTCATTCCAGAATGCGTTGTCAGCTAATTGGCGGAATTGTTTAGCGGCCGTTTGTCGTTCCTTTCTTTGCCGTTTATCTAATGACTCTGCTGTTTGAGAGGCGCGTTGTAGCTCTTTCTTTTTGGAGCCGTGCCTGCTTTGCTTGCGGCATTTCAGACGCGCGCTGTAGGCGCCTGCGTTCATTGATTTTATCCAGGCGGGTGGTTGTACTGTTAATAGTGCATCACTGTAATGTGATTCACATATGGTTTGTACGTGTGAGGATGCCGTACGTTTAATACGGAGAGTTCGTTTATTCTTATTACCTGGACCATGCTGTGTAGTGTGGACGTTTAGTTCAGAAGCGCTCGGGGTGCAGTGCAGAATGCTCTTTTCTGTGTGGCGTTAGTTGAGCTATTTCGTTTTTGAGCCGTGACTCCTGCGTTAGTTGAGCTCTTTTGTGTTTGAGCCGTGACTCCTTCGTTCGCGGTGGATCACACTTCGCTTGCGGTTTATGAGACGCGCGCTGTAGGCACCTGCGCACTATGTCTCCTGCGTCCATCGTCGTGTACCTGGGTCCGTGCCTTCCGGTTTACCATTCTCGGTTAGTAATATGGATGGCGTCTCCCCAGCAACGGATTTCATGTGCGCGAAAATAAGTCTACTTTTAAAAGTCATCCTATTGTAATATCATGAAAATTCGTATATTTAGGAAAAGACTTTACACTTTACCCGCAAATCTGATATCCTCAGAGTGAACAACAAACACTAATCCCACCTCTTTGGGGAAGCTGGTCTTCGCGTCTCAGTACCTGATTGGATTTTTCGTGCATTATGTTTTAGGTCTTACCTCATTTACCGAAATCCGAATGGATCGGCCGCGCGATATTTTATAGGTCCCGCCCTCTCTGTCTTGTGTGACGCGTCAGGTGGCCTTTGAAGCATCGCACCGTGCCCCGCGCATGCGCACTTCACCAGAAGACACACACACACGGACACATGGATGTACACAGGGATTTTAATAAAGAGGATTATTGTATTTTATTTGTATTATTTGTCTTATTATTATTGTTATTATTTCATACCCTTATTTACCAAGTAGACTACAAGAATGTGTAAATAATGAAGGCCAGCAATTTGACAATTTTCAAGATTATAATTAATTGCCCTGTGCCACTGTACCATTCTTTTGAGTTAATAAAGTTAATAAAGCTTTTGATTTAATTAAGCTATGATAATAATCATAAACTGCATATCTTTTTTCTGTATAAACAACTGTAAACTTATTTTATCCCACCCCCATGTATATGTATATTGGTCCTTGTCTGGCTGGGAAGCCTTTTCTCTGGGAGGACCGGGAGAGCAAGCCTGGTCAGGACAGTACCTTCCCCGGAACGCTAGATGGCAGCTCCCCTGTGTTGCAGTGGTGTCTAGGACTCCCACAGGGCTTCATGGGAATTGGAGTTTGATGCTGCCGTGTTGGGACCCATGGGCACAGCCTGGGGGTGCTGCAGCTGCTCCTGAGCCCTGGAAAGCAGCTCTTCCGCCACACCCGGAAATGCTTCCGGAATTAGGTCATCAAACACCTGGAAAAAGAAAGCAAAATTATTGTTTAGAGGTGAATTTTGTTCTTTAGGACTGTGTTGCGTATTTGTGGGAATGGAGAAGATATTGCCCACAAGTAAAGAAAACAAAAATAAACCTATTTTGTTTTTATAAATGTACCTCCTGTGTATGTCCGTGTCGGGTAAATTGCTGGTATAACGAAATCTGTTGTCACTACAGTAATCCCTCCTCCATCGCGGGGGTTGCGTTCCAGACCCCCCCGCGAAAGGTGAAAATCCGCGAAGTAGAAACCATATATTTATATGGTTATTTTATATTGTCATGCTTGGGTCATTGATTTGCACAGAAACACAGGAGGTTGTAGAGAGACAGGAACGTTATTCAAACACTGCAAACAAACATTTGTCTCTTTTTCAAAAGTTTAAACTGTGCTCCATGACAAGACAGAGATGACAGTTCCGTCTCACAATTAAAAGAATGCAAACATATCTTCCTCTTCAAAGGAGTGCGCGTCAGAGAGAGAGAGTGAGAGAAAAAAGCAAACAGTCAAAAATCAATAGGGCTGTTTGGCTTGTAAGTATGCGAAGCACCGCCGGACAAAGTAGCTGCGAGGAAGGGAGCAAGCATTTTTCAGCATTTTTTAGAGCGTCCGTATCCTCTAGGCCAGTATGCGAACAGCCCCTCTGCTCACACCCCCTCTGTCAGAGTGAGAGAGAGAGAGAGAGAGGGGAAAGCAAACAATCAAAAATCAATACGTGGTGTTTGATCTTTTAAGTATGCGAAGCACCATGCGGGAAGCATATCGCTTGCAAAGCAGCCACATGTAAGCCCAGCAAAGAAGGGAGCACTGTGAAGGTAATCTTTCAGCATTTTTTGAGGAGCGGTCGTGTCCTCTAGGAGTGCGAACAGCCCCCGTGCTCACAATATATTTGAGGAGTTTTATTTAATACATAATACGCGCTGTGGTTGGGTAGCTTCTCAGCCATCTGCCAATAGCGTCCCTTGTATGAAATCAACTGGACAAACCAACTGAGGAAGCGTGTACCAGAAATTAAAAGACCCATTGTCCGCAGAAATCCGCGAACCAGCAAAAAATCCGCGATATATATTTAAATATGCTTACATATAAAATCCACGATAGAGTGAAGCCGCGAAAGTCGAAGCGCGATATAGCGAGGGATTACTGTATATATATATATATATATATATATATATATATATATATATATATACAGTAGATGACCCCCGTTACATTCCTAGAGCACCCGCGAAATGTGAAAAAACATGAATTTTGGATGTGGTCAAAAAATGCCTCATTTTATAGTTTAAATCCTAAATATGCCTCCAAAACACTTTAATTTAATTTCAAACTCAACTTAATACATTACCCTAAAAAAAAAAGAATGTAAAGGTAAACCAGTATGCTGTACAGTACTGTACTGCTATGCTATGTCTTCCGCAGTGCTAGAATGTAAAATAAGCGTGTTTTCTTTCCTATGCGCTGTCGTTTTCTTTGGCATAAGTAGGGTAAATACGTAATAATTTAATTTAATAAAAATACAGTAAAATGTTCAGGTACTCACAAATAATGAATGATCTTGATTGAAGATAATGATGATGATGAATTAGCTGTGCAGTACGATGAAGAAATGTAATGAAGATAATGACTGCACATCAAAGCAGAGGATTTACGGCTTCTTGGGTGGCTACTGCGGCATAACTTTTTAGTTCCAGGAGCAAATCTAGTAGTTCAACCTTCTCCTGGACTGTCTTAAACTTTTTCTGGCGCTTAGGTTCATCGTCAGAAGCCTTAGAAGGTACAGGACGTTTGGGTGGCATCTTAGGGCTTTAAGAAGAACAAAACGAAAAATGCTTAGCGAAACACTCGAGATAGCTACACGCAGTAAACTGTTATGATATGGGAATGCTGGGCTGCATTTGTTGGAGATGTGTCACAGAACACCAGCCAATCAGCAGCAAGGAGAAATGAATAACGCTCTTGGATCGGCTACTTTCACCATTACAAGCTGCCTTTTCCTCTACGGTTGCTTTGTGTTATCTCTACAGTACAGTATTGCCACGAAAAAAAGCCATAAAAAAATTGCAAAGGATATTTGTGGTTTCCGCTAACAATTATTAGTTAGGTTCTAAGGAAAAATATATAAACAACTGAGGCTGCGAACTCTGAACCGCGACTTATATTATTACATACGTGCGCTAAGGAGGCAGCCAACAAGCCCAGAAGTGATGAAAGTTCATGAGACAAGGGGGTTGTATGGGGTATTAATGCTTCTCTCCTTTTTTTGTCAGAATCCAAAAACAATAAACAAGTTCACTCTCCGGGATTCCCAAAATAGCTCCTCTTCTGGTTTATTACTTCCGCCTCCAACTCCCAAAGATGACGTCACTTCCGGACGATCATTGATGACATTGCTTCGGGTCCTACCTGATGATGTCACTTCCGCACGTGTCACATCCGGCGACGTCACCTCCGGTCTCCTCTTGATGGTTCCACTTCCGGTCTCACAGTTATGATGTCATTTCCACCAATACTTCCTTCTGATTGACATTTTGTATAAATACCACCTTCTACTGCCATGTATCATCAACTGTTATGCTTTTGATCAAATTTTTTCAACTACTTTTCATTGGAGATTGCTGGACATTATACAGTGACAACTCCTCAACTCTTATTTTGTCTCGTGTGAGAGTTATTCTCCTACTATATATATATTGGCAGACCGAACGGCAGACCAACCACAAGCGTTACCTGGTAGGTAACCACCCACACAAATCAGGTCGTCGAGACTCAGAGTACGAATGCAATTAATATATATATATATATATATGTATGTATGTATGTATATACAGTAGAGTCTTGCTTATCCAACCTTTGCTTAACCAACATTCTGTATTATCCGACGTCCCACTGCAAAAAAAAAAAAAAAAAAAAAAAAAAACGCATCAATCGGCAACAAGAACTGCAAGTTGCAGGCGTGAGCATAGTCTATTTTTTGTTGCTAAGTTCATTTTTTCAGTTAAATTTTTCTGTTGTTTTGTTGTAAAACATGATTACAGTGGATTATGTGGCTGGCCCTTTCTGGCGTGCGTGTCTCTCACGCATGCGTGTGTGTGTGCATGTGTGTGTGTGCGCGCGCGTGTGTCTCTCGCGTGCACGTGTGCGTGCGTGCGTGCATCTCTCTCTCACGCGTGTGTGTGTGCGTGCTTGTGTCTCTCTTTCTCGCGCGCGTGTGCATGTGTGTGTGTCTCTGAACACGTGCGGAAATCATCGGCGCGCACAAACCGAAAGGGAAACTGGCTTGTTCCTATACCGAGTGTGTGGTCGTGCACAGAGGCAAAAGTTTGGCAAACTTTTTGGTCATAACCCGATTTGTATGTGTTCAGAGATGTTCGTGAACTGAGGTTCCACTGTATTAGGCTCGTAATGTGTAAAATTATAACATAGTTTGACGTTTAATAGGCTTTTTCTTAACACCTCCCATTATCCGACATTTTCGCTTATCCGACGTTCTGCTGGCCCGTTTATGTCAGATAAGCAAGACTCTACTGTATATATACAGTGGAACCTGACTGTCACATCCATTTAATTTTGGAACACCCAACTGACTTAAGATATATACAGTACATATATACACACACACATATATATATATATATATATACACACATACAGTTAGGTCCAGAAATATTTGGACAGAGACAGCTTTTTTCTAATTTTGGTTCTGTACTTTACTACAATGAATTTTAAATGAAACAACTCAGATGCAGTTGAAGTGCAGACTTTCAGCTTTAATTCAGTGGGGTGAACAAAATGATTGCATAAAAATGTGAGGCAACTAAAGCATTTTTTTATCGGTTTCTGCACGTGTTCAGTCTCTCCCTGTGCATTCCCTGTGCAGCGAGCAAGACAGAGAGAGAGAGAGAGAGACACACACACATACACACAAGAGAGACGCGCACACACACACACACACACACACACGAGCGCGAGAGAGAGGGCTGGCATAAGGCCGAGAAGGCAGTTAAAGAATGCACCGGACTTGTTTTTGAAGAGACTGATTCGAGCATTGTTTTAACCTTGTTGTATTTAAAGAAGACTTTTTTCTATTGGATTTTAACCTCCACTTCACTTCTGTTTACAGTGATCGGTTCGTAGCGTGCATTGTTGCAATGTTACTTTTCTTGGTTGTTTATTAAATTACGGATTTTTCAAATGTTCATTTTTTCCCTGTTCTTAAAACTCATAAAAAAAAAGCGTTTTTAGCGAGCTGTTCGTAGCGCTATAGCGCAAACTCTTGCAATGTTAGTTTTCTCTGTTGTTCAAGGTTTTTACATTTAGTTTACTATTACGCTGTGCATTCTATGGTATAATTAACTATATTTGTAATTAAAAATCTTTCAAAAAAATATATATTTACATACAGTTTGTACGGTCTGGAACGGATTAATTGTATTTACATACAATCCTATGGTTTTAATTTCCTAATGGAAATTTCTTCGGGTCACGACCAAATCGGGTTGCGAACAGAGTTTTGGAACGAATTACGGTCGTGACCCAAGGTTCCACTGTATTTGTAAGAGTATTAATTTAATTTCATAAATAATTTTTAAAAAAAGTTAATATTCTGGCGCATTTATTTTTTTCCCAATGAACTTGTCGTAACTGGTGCTAGATTCACTTAGAACTATATCCCGATCTTGGCTGTTTAATTAACTCTGAAACTCTCAAAGAGTTTTATGTGACCATCTTTGTTTCATTCAAAATATTTCCATTAATCTTTCACTATGTAATATTTAGTGAATGGAATGAGCAGTGTACTACGGAGAGGGGCTCTGTAGTGTACTACTTTGTTTTGTGCTAACTTTATTAATGACATACTTTACTTATATTAACATGAAATAAGTTTAGCCGTGTGTAAATCATACTGTTACACGAAAATGCTTCGTATCACTTTTTTTCTTGTACTGAGACTGTCCATAGTGTTAACTTGTATCCTTCAAAAACAATTTGTTATGAAATTCATGCTAGGCATACAGTATGATTTGAACTCTACAAAAAAGGCCATCTCATGATTCATATCTATTAAGATTCAAAGCACTCAGATGTCTTGCAGTAAGGCCAGAAATCAGTTTTCACTGACCTTCAGATAAACCTGTCTGTATGTTTTATAGTTATGCCTTAACTATCAGTATCCTGAAACTGTGGAGGTTATATGTTCAGTAAAAACCCTGGCCCTTAAAATGCACACCATTCTAAATTAAGATTATGAAGACAAACCTGATAGTTACCTCAAATTTTGGTATGTGACAATTTTCATCCGAAATATACTTTTTAGTAAAATTTTATGTAGATACTGCAAATTAAGTAATGTTCCAAAAAGGAAATTTTTCCAAGTATCAATTAACTGCTATTTACTTTGCGATGAAGGAAAAGTAATGCTACCTTGCATGGACACGATAGTCAGATTAATTTTAAAAGTATTCATCGCATTACGTACAGACAGTATTGTCCAACATTTTGTTTTCATCAATTTTTATTAAACTAAGTAAAGTAACTGTTTCTTGTGTATGCATAATAAGATTTGGGGTTGGATATTTTATATAATTGCATATAAAAACTAGATTTACTTGACAATTTAATTTCATTCTTACCTAGAACAATGCATTTTTCAAACCCAGTGTGTTGAATTTAGGGTTTTAATTCTAGGAGTACCCTAATTCTTTTCCATGTTTAGAACTGCTTTTATCCAAGCATCTTTAATGTATTAATAGACAAATTGTAACCCTGTGAAATGTAATGTTTAAAACGAAACAGTGCATTCATAAGTGTGTTTAGATATTTGAGACATTTAATATCCTTTTAATATTAATTGTGGCTTGAGTGATACGAAGGAGTTGTTACAGCAGTCTTTCCCCAACAAAATTCAGGAAACAAAATCTAAACAAAATTGATGTTTTTATTTACAGAAATTAACACTGCAATCCATCCATCCATCCATCCTTTTTCCAACCCACTGAATCCGAACACAGGGTCACGGGGGTCTGCTGGAGCCAATCCCACCCAACACAGGGCACAAGGCAGGAACTAGAATCACCAATCCACCATGTCTTTGGACTGTGGAAGGAAACCGGAGCGCCCGGGGGAAACCCACGCAGACATGGGTAGAACATGCAAACTCCACGCAGGGAGGACCCGGGAAGCGAACCCAGGTCCCCAGATCTCCCAACTGCGAGGCAGCAGCACTATCCACTGCGCCACCGTGCCGCCTAACACTGCAATGTATCTCTCAATTATATTAAAAAAGTTTTCCGTCGTGTCTGCATTGTTCAGCCTTGACCACTCCTACTGCGCACATCCTCCCTCCGTACCACTCTGCGACACTCTCAGTGCTGCTAACTTGCCCTTCAAAACACAGTATGTTACAATAGCAAGGCAGAAAAGCAAATTATCTATTCAAGAATGTCGAATTTTAGATTGCGATAGAAAAACAGCGACAAGAGTTGATAATCCATCCAACCATTTTCTAACCCGCTGAATCCGAACACAGGGTCACAGGGGTCTGCTGGAGCCAATCCCAGCCAACACAGGGCACAAGACAGGAAACAATCCTGGGCAGGGTGCCAACCCACCGCAAAGAGTTGATAATGACCTTCGAAAAAAAGAAAATAAACAAAAAAGAGCTGAATATAATAAAAATCAAGAACAAAGAGAATTGTCCAATAAATGAGAAAGATAAAAATATCCTGAACAATATGCAAACAGAAATGCAAAAAAGCATTTATAGAATGTAAGACAGAAGATAAAGTAATCCATCCATCCATCCATCCATTGTCTCCCGCTTATCCGAGGTCGGGTCGTGGGGGCAGCAGCTTGAGCAGAGATGCCCAGACTTCCCTCTCCCCGGCCACTTCTTCTAGCTCTTCTGGGAGAATCCCAAGGCGTTCCCAGGCCAGTCGAGAGACATAGTCCCTCCAGCGTGTCCTGGGTCTTCCCCGGGGCCTCCTCCTGGTTAGACGTGCCCGGAACACCTCACCAGGGAGGCGTCCAGGAGGCATCCTGATCAGATGCCCGAGCCACCTCATCTGACTCCTCTCGATGCGGAGGAGCAGTAAAGTAAAGTAAGTAAAGTAATTCATAATATTATTTTTCACGAGGCATTAATGTAATTCATCCATCCATCCAGTGCCCAACCCGCTGAATCCGAACACAGGGTCACGGGGGTCTGCTGGAGCCAATCCCAGCCAACACAGGGCACAAGGCAGGGAACCAATCCTGGGCAGGGTGCCAACCCACCACAGGACACACACAAACACACCCACACACCAAGCACACACTAGGGCCAATTTAGAATCGCCAATCCACCTAACCTGCATGTCTTTGGACTGTGGGAGGAAACCGGAGCACCCGGAGGAAACCCACGCAGACACGGGGAGAACATGCAAACTCCACGCAGGGAGGACCCGGGAAGCGAACCCAGGTCCCCAGATCTCCCAACTGCGAGGCAGCAGCGCTACCCACTGCGCCACCGTGCCGCCATTAATGTAATTTAATTTGTTATTTACTTTTTATTACATTTTACTTTTTACTTCTACTTTTTTTTACTTTTTACTACATTTTATTATGCATTGGTATTTAAAATACACAGGTGTAGTGAACTACTCAAGTAACTGATTTTTTGTCTATAATAACTAAGGACCAAACCATCTTCCTCCCACATTGCATACTGTTCTATATACAGCCTCTTTAAATACAATTGCATTCTCTAACGGTGGGGCGCCCCAACACCCTTCAAATGGCTGAGCCGTGAGATAGCGGGCGCTTGCCCCCGGGGGTTGGCGAGTGAAGTGAGCAGAGCACAGAGCCCCTTAGTATATATAAAAAAGATTACAATACAAAATAAAAGTATGATAACACATATCGCAGCCTTTCGAAGCTACCTTCAGACCTTGATCAGGCTAACACTCTTTGTGTGTGATTAGTTTAAAATTTAAAAATTTATTTATATTTATTTATTAAATATAGAAATTAATACATCTAGATACAGTAATGTTTGCATTAGTCCTATAATTTAGTTAATCAATATATAGAGTGGGAACTGGCACGGACACAGACAGGCGGACACCATAGGTTTACCACCGCACACACACATTTATTCATAATTACTATTTACAAATAGACAGCACACAACCCAGTGCCCCAGCACCAGTCACCCCCAGTCGAGGCCTCTTTGCAATGCCTCTCTTCTAGTCCGCCTCCACTCCTCTCCCCTGAGCTCCGTCCTTCTTCCACCCGACTCCAGCCATCGAATGGAGGGAGGCAGCCCCTTTTATATTCACCTGGATGTGTTCCAGGTGCCTCCCAACGAACATCTGCTGGCACTCCCTGGTGTGGCAGATGTGCCGGCTGGGCACCTGGAAGCACACCGGGTGTCCCTGGTCTTCGTCCCCCCAGCACTTCCGGGTGTGGCAGAAGTGTTGAGGGCCAGGGCTCTCCAGGCATTTGGTTGCCCCCGGCAGTGACCACGGGCCCCTATAGGGTTGAGCTTCCAAGCTCCTTTCCCGTGGTCCCCATAGCCACCAAGGCGGTCGCCCCCTCATGGTCCGGAGGAGGCATAATCCCTCCTTCGGTCCTTCCGGTCCTTCAATAGCCTAGTTGAAAATTCTATGCATCAGCAAATAAGTAGCAATTTTATGATATTTATGGGAATACATTGTTGAATTTTTCAATTAAAAATGCTGGTCTATTTATATTTGGCACCTGAGTTTTATATACAGGTAAAATTCCGTTAAAACGAACTCACAGGGACCTAAAAAATATTTCGTTGTAACGAAAATTTTGTTGTAATGAGATTCTGTATTTGTTACCATAGTGCTGTCTTTAACTTGTATCCAGGCGTTTGCAATCATTTCAATAGCTTCTTTCGCATTAATTTTAATCTCCTCCTGCCTACAAGTTATGCTGACGAGAATTGTTCTCAGCATTTCCTTGCGATAATACACTTTCAGGGTGCGAATGATGCCCAAACCCAATAGCTGAAGCCCTGCCGTGCAATTGGGTGGGAGGAATTCAACGCGAACATTATCTAAATGTTGAAGCATGTTGTGGGCTGCACAGTTATCAATCAGGAGCCAAATCATTATTTCTTCTTCATATCGTGAGGTTTCTAAACTATTTTGAGACCCACCCCCCACTCCCCACCCAACGGGAACAACACGCTGAAGTGTGTCCCGAAGCGCGATTGTAGAGTCTGTGGAAGATTGTTTGTCCGTTGCTGGGGCAGGGCAATAGGAGGCTCACAGCGCTGTAATGACACAGCAGTCAGGCAGAGTCATGGCCAGGTCAGTGATCAAGTAATCCTGTTACAGTATCTGCATTTACAATTTACATGCTCCTAACCTTGCATCACCCCTCGAGACCTTTTCTGTTGTGAGCTGGGGGGCTGATCACACCCCTACAGGTCAAAAAAAAGACGCTGAAAGACTACCTTTATATTGCTCCCTTGCTGCTGGGCTTACTTGCGGCTGATCTATCGCGTGATCCGCGCGGTACTTCGCAGACTTAAAAGTCCAAAAGCACCTGTCAGTTGGTGATTGTTTGTTTGCCTTTCTCTATCTCTGTCCTTCCCTGCTCCTGATGCGCACTCCTTTGAAGAGGAAGATATGTTTGCATTCTTTTAATTGTGAGACGGATTTGTCATCACCGTCTTGTCAAGGAGCACGTTTAAACTTTTGAAAAAGAGACATGTTTGTTTGCAGTGTTTGAATAAAGTTCCTGTCTCTACAATCTTCTGTGTTTCTGTTCAAATCTGTGACCCAAGCATGACACTGTTTACTTTGGCGGAGAGACGCAGCATATCTGCTATTGCCCTGTACAGACGTGGCGATCACACTTTGGGACGCTGTTCGGCTTGCTGTCCAGTTGTGGGAGGTCCCAAGAGAGTTTACAAACCTCACATTCTCTTGAATGAGAGCCGCATTAATAGGAATGTTTCTTGAACAAGAATCACTGAACCACAGCTTTTTCGACGTCTTCAAATGCAGCAGTTCACGTACGTTTGCAACCCAAGATTTTTCTACTTTTTTTGATCTGTCTTTCAAGAAAGTTGACAGCGTCGATAGCGATAGCAAAATTCCGAATTCATTGGCAACGTCTTTTTTCTTTTTGCCGCAATCGAGAGCTGCAAAAAGTTAGTTTTTTTTTCTAATATGAACTGTTATAGTTTTTTCGTGTCTGCCGTTTCTATAGGAGGGTGACAATCAGTTAAATTCCAATGGATGTTTTTCAAATGTTGACGAGCAATAACTAAAAGGTATCACTGAAAACCGCAGGAAACAAAAAAGGCAAAAAATAAAAAACAGTATGAGGAAAGTTCGAAGAAAGAAAAAAAAATTACAGCGTTTCTGTTTGGGGATCATTGTGCACAACTGAGCTGTGGCCACAGAACTACCTGCTCTGTGGATGATTCATTCAGGCATTTCAAGGTCTTTTGTGCACTTCGTTATAATGAAAGTATCTGTGGAATGTACTTCGTAGTAACTTGATTTCTATAGACTCGTGTCATATGGGGAAGCTGTCGGGTCCATAAAAATACTTAGTTGTAATGAAAATTTTGTTGTAAAGATATTCATTGTAATGGAATTTTACTTGTATTCCATTATTAATATTTGGAATTTTTTGACATATTTAAGATTAGTTCTTTACTGTTTACATTTTTTAGAGTAAGATGTTTATTAATCAATAGTTCCTTAAAAATGCTACAAACTCAAGGGTTTTATTTCAGATTTGATAAAACGGCCTCTTTACTTAAATATGGTACTTGAATCTCAATTTTGCTGTTAGTTTTGTTTTAGGAATTGCGCTTTGCATATTCATTTTGAGATTTGACTTTACCTAGCCTTGGGAACCCATAAACAAGGAGACATACTGTAAATAACCTAAACATTTTGACTAATGCATTTTTATCATATCAGCTTAAAAGCTTGACTTTTTGATTTATAATATGGTTTAACAAGGGTTTACTAATACAAAGGGGCTTTTTACACAGCCAATTCTATTTTTTAAATTTGTGTTTGCAGACAGTCTATAATAATAGAGTATAGTTGAACTTAAAAATAGCATTAATTTTACTTTTGAAAAGAAATTATAATTAAAAAAATATTAACACTCTGGTTGGCACCCTGCCCAGTATTGGTTCCTGCCTTGTGCCCTGTGTTGGCTGGGATTGGCTCCAGCAGACCCCCGTAACCCTGTGTTCGGATTCAGCGGGTTGGATAATGGATGGATGGGTTAACACTCTGCACTGTTAACCTTAATTTGCAGATTTCAGAAAGTAATGTTATATCATGACAATCATAGACAAAGATTTCAAGAAATAAGGTAACTGGCTTCTAATTTAAGATCTCCATCAAACATTTCATTACTGTGCTTCTGAAAGTCTCCGCCATTCTACATTTATAGTACACCTGTATGTAGCATAATGTGGGAGTTAGTTTATTAGGATATACACATAAAAAACGCCATGTTGTAACTACATATACAATATCCATGCAAGAAAAAAAACTAGCTGCATTATTACCCAAAATACATCATAATGATCAAACACTCATCCTTTGTACAGATTCCTAGTACAGTACTACAGATTTCTAAGAAATCCACTTGTTCTGAAGTAAACATGCTTGGACAAAACACTTTAAGATGGTTACCAGGCAACATAATGTGAAGCCCCCTTATACATTATCTTTCCATTTTCACAGTAAAAAACACATTTTGAGCATATCCTATGGGTGTTCTATGTTTTAATTATGAATACACGTATATCTACAGAATTATGGACAAACTGGTAGTGAAAAGCATGAGTCGATAGCAGGGTGTTTTCTAATACTTTTTTTATTTGTTTTTATGGCTAATAAGGTTAAAGTGCTGTCTACATATGTGAAGTGTAATTAACTGGCTTATTTAGTACTACAGGGCAACTGGAGCACAGACAGATATGAGGACTTACTCTATCAGCTTATAAACAGTACAGTTTGTTCAGTGTGTATGTATGTGCATTTATGTGAATGAGTATATATATCTACACTACTGGTCAAATGTTTTAGAACATCTCAGTTTTTGCACTTTTTCTTCAAATTTAATCAGTTGAATTGCAATGAATGATGTAAAATGGTGAAAAGGTACGCAGTAAAATGCTAGAGGTTTGAATTTAAAGTTTAGGTTAGCAAATGGGCCTTCTTTGGGGAACAATGAATAGGTTGTAACCTACTAATGTCCTGCAGCAAATAATGTAAATTAAGCCTTGCAAGTTTGACGCAAATAATTTGTGCAGGTGTCCCAACTTCTGTTGATTACTTAAAAACCCTCTTTCAGTCTTAAAGCAGAGTTGGAACAGACTGTATTACTATACCCTCTGAAGTACTACTTGGACAATGGTAAGAAAACGGTTCCAACTTGTGAAGGCAGGATTAGAAACCTCTGAGTTATGGTGCTAAGGCAGAAAAAATAAAGCATTTTGGCAGAGATTTCTTTAGTACTTATTTTTCAAATAAAGTAATACAAAAAGATTACAGCAAAGGTTCCCATTATAATAGCAGACACTTATGAACGGTAAAAATGATTAGTTTAAGAGCGATGTAAAAGTGATGATTGTGATGACATACTTTCAAAATAAAGAATAGACCTACTGTAAGTATAGAAGTCAGTAATTCCACATATACTACAGTATCGTCTTCTATGAGTATAGTTGGTTACACAACTTTTCAATAGGTTTTGATGATGACCATTTACAGAACTGTGACAGTGAGCAACGGCTAATCCCATGGTGAAACAGGGAAGAAACTGATTAAGATAGAAACCTGGAGCGGATAAAGTTGAAGGCACATAAAGATAAACACCATATTTCCCCTGAATGGTTCCCATTTATTTACTTTCTCTTTTTTTCTGAAAGATAACAGCATTGTTCACTTTAATTTACCATGCTATAGGTTTTTATTCAAGTTTTTATTCAAGTTTTAGTACTTAAGAAATCTGTACCTGTTCAGTTTGGCTGAAATTTACTGAGGGTTGAAGACTCGTTGTTTAACAGTTCATTAATCCATTTGATATGTATTTAGTTATGTTTCATGGATACAAAAAAGCATAGCATTCAAAATCACACAACCTGTTTTGCTCTACTAGTGAAGCTCTCAATTTGCTATCTTGTTTTACCAAACCTACTTAGTATCATCTAGCTGAAGATTATTGAATGTAATGCATTGCTTATAAATTTATTCAGAGAGGTCCGTAAGAACTATAAAAATTAAAATGCTAAGCAGTTCAGCTTATGTAGCTTATCTTCAGATTCAATCAATTGGCCAATTATAAAACAGGCTAATTTTCATTGTCTGCAGTGACCACAAAGTTTATGGATATGCCATATTGTGTTGTCACACCAAATGCACTATGTTGCCACACCCACTGTGAAGTCACGACTTCCTCCCTGAGACAATGGAAGATCACTAGATTAAACAACAGAAAATGAAGAGAAAAAAAAAGTAAATAAAACACCATGAAACCTGCTTAATCAGCTGCAAAGCCTGATAATACATTGCTTAGATTAAGCAGTTAATTTAAGCCTTATCTACATCAGTCATTTGAACTATGGCTCTCTCCTCTTTAGCTTCTCAGTGTTGCCCTATTCAAGGTTGAGTTACCGTATCTCTATTTAGCATTTGGAAAATGCTGAAGAATCTAGCATTATGACATAATGGAGCAAGTACTACAGGAGAAAAAATGTGAGTAGTCTACATATAGTGGCATTCAAAAGTATTGAACCCCCTTGAAAGTCATCATAACCTTCTGCATGACAAAACATCTGTACACATATTTATCCATTCAATTTTTTTAATGTGACGCACGGCTGTGGTGGTTTCCTGGCTGGTAGGCCAATCTATGGGAAGGACCAGGGGAAAAGATGTGCACAGGACACTGCCTCCCCCAGAGCACACGATGGCAGCCCCGTGGACTGCAGCAGCACATCAGACTCCCACAGTGTTCCATGGGATATATGTTTAGCACAGCACTGTTAGTTGTGTGGGGGCTGCCAGGGGGAGCTGCAAAGCTCCACTTTGTGTTTCCACCACACCTGGGAGTACTTCCAGATAATCCTGATGAGCCACCTGAAGTACTCCCAGGTGAAAGGGAGCTGCCTCGCTTCACTTGAAGAGCCAGAGTTGGGAGGAGGAGGAGGAAAAAGAGGACAACAACAACAATGCTTGTGAGGAGGAGTGGAGGAGGCAGTGACCCAAGAAAGAGAGAGAAAAGGAATAAGAAGAAGAAAAAAAGAAAGTGCTGTGTTTATTGTGTTTTAATTGGTGCTTTGTACTGTGTTGCTGTGGGGAGTAGCGGAAAGCGCTTCCTCACGTAAATAAAAATGTGTGCAGTGTGCAAAAATTGTGACCAGACAGGGGTGCACCAGCTGCTCAAACCCGACACACACAGACGCCAGGCACAAGTTTTGCACATAGCACATGTTTTTATTTACTTGAGGAAGTGCTTTTGGACAGCACTGTATGTAATGAAAATAGTAAATATGTGCATTAATTGACATAAAAATATATTAAAATTAAGGTGTAACATGTTCTGTGTATGTAGGAATGAGGACAACTTAACTATCTGTTCAAAATAAAGAAGTATTTCATGCATAAATAAAATAACCAAAACATGAGGAGAATGAACACGCATGAGAATCAGCTCAACTAGACTAACGGCAAATAATACTAAAACTAAATATCTCCTCCCTTATCGTTGTCATTTTTGAACAATAGTGCTCTGTACTCAGTCATTTTGTTTAGCAACAAAATAAGACATGACAAAGTTAATGCCACTCACCCTAAGGTTATACAATCAAATTTATAATGGTCATTACTGTTACTACCACCTGGATATATCATTCAGCCATGATTATTCCACTCTTTTTAATAGAAGCTATATTACAATTTAGCATTACTGTATCAAATGTTATGACCCCAAAGTGCAAAACACTGAAAAAAGTACTATCTAAAAAGGTTAATTTTGTCCAAAATGAATGGTGATGCTTTCTAGTCTAAAAAGCAACATTTACCTTAAAGCTGATGCATCTAAACTGACAAATCACAAAAAATATTGTGCTGAATACTAGTGATGAGTGAACCCTGCGGAATTTGCTTTGAGTACAGCAAAATTGCAGAAAAATTTGTGAAAAATATGAACTTAAAATGATCACAAATCCAACATCGATATCATTATAAACATTATTGGTTGTTAACATGGAGTTATGTTTCATAATTAGAAAGCAAATAGGCTAATAAAGTAAGTTTCATAATGATTTGTTGATCACCTGAAACTGAAATAGATGTTTCAATTTCACAGTTACATAAGTAGACTCTCCCTATTCTATTCTCCTAGCCTGCAATACTGCATCTTGTTTCCTCTGAAAAACTAGCCTATCTCACATTTCTGTCCTTGGTTAAGGAGCTCTGCTGAGCTGTGCATGCATTGAATTTTCAGAGAAGTGAGCTTTAAATTAATTGTCAACAGTTTTGTGTGATTTGAGTCATACCTCTTATTTATTTAACCTTTCCTTGCTTAGCCACATTTTTCCTTCATTTAGCTGCTTGTTCTTCAATGGGAGTCCCTTTGAAAGCATGTCTTTGTTAAAGTTTACTGAGTTGTAAATTCTTCTGGTTAATTTATGTTTGCTGTTACTTTAGTCTGCTTTGATTTGTTTTGGAGTTACTAATTTGTTTGCCACTTGAATACCAATCTAATCTTTTCAGTTACTGCTCTTGCCTAATTCTGTTGGTGTTGCCATCTCTTTAAAAGAAGTCTGTTTTTACCTCCTAGCTGCAGATGACTTTAACTCTCTGCACTGTGCCACCTACACCCGGGTGGTACTTTGCTCATTGGAAGCACAACTGGAAGTGTAGTAGGTTAGTATAGGCAGAAGATGCAGTCAAATGGAATGAGAAAAGTATTTCCAAAGCACTGAAATTTTTTTATTTAAGTTTATTTTTGATTATTTAATAGATCAGCTACAAGACAATACAGATAGCAAGAAGACAGGTTTTTTTCTGCCTCTGCTGTTCAACACTGAGCTTTTTATACATCGTTATAACTGACAACCAGTACTTCTATTTTATATTACTTCAATATTGTTCAAGCCATTGGTAACTAGCAAATACAAAGTAACGTGGAACACTAAAGCAATTTCCATTGTGTGTAGTTAAGATTGCTGTACAACAAATGTGCATGTACCACTAGTGTCCATGTGTTTTTTCTCAAGGTACTCTAGCTTCTTCCCTGCAGGTAACTTTAATTAATGACTCTAAATCTGGCTAGTTTGAATGAGTATGAAAGAGTATGTAATATGTCATGAGAAAGGTGCTGCCTATTAAACTGAGATATTTATTATTGCATGAAAAAGTAAACCATTTCTCAAATTGCATAACATATAGGTTGGCAATATTAGGGCTAGAGGCAGGCACCCATAGTCTGCCTCTAGGACTAATATTGTTGTCGTTAGAATTTTTGTTCAAAAACAAAATAAATTACAATCCATTGCAATCTCAACTGGTATTGCAATGAAAGAGGAAATAAGACTATCCTAAGACAACTCAAGTAAACATGGGATAAACATGCAAATGCCTTAAGGTTATGAGGCACCAGCACTGATTACTGTGCCACTGGGCATCCCCTATGCACATTATATTATTTTATATTAAATTATATACAGTAAGTGCTGATATTAAAAACTAAGAATATACATTTCCCCGTGGAGATTCGGTCATGTTAAGGTTAATGCAACCAAGATGACCCGTTCTATAGATCTTTTATTGAGTCCGTTGTAGCTTTTCCCTTGATATTTAGGTCTGAAAGCTAGACTGTTAAATATAAAAATAGAATAAATTGAAAGCTACAGTTTGTATCTAGATTGTAGAGAGGAGTACTCAGACCTTGTCAAAGTGTTATATAATAACAAGTTGGTTGGCAAGGTCCATGATATTCCATGTAACTATGAATATCCACACTGTCTTGAATTCCAGGTTGTCTAATCAGGTCTCTATTATGGATTGCCAAGGTCTTTAGGGTGCTGCTGATGCATTTATCCTCAGAGATATTGCATTATGAAACAGAGATAAATAATACTTTCTCTGCCTTTATTTGTCAAAAACATTGATTTCATTTTTTATTCTAATTTTATGAATATATTTATTATTTTTTAAAAAGAGGAGTTTTTGTCACATTGTCATTATGTTGTATTTTTCTACTTGTAAGAGACTCATGCTAGAAAACATTTTACATTTAATATGTGTGTGTATATTTATCTATAAAATTATTTTTATTTAATAAGACATGTGTTCTGTTGTTGTATATGGAATAGTTTTTTCACACCTGTTCCGCTTCCTCTAGTTATGTTCAATTAAGTTTACAGCAGCAGTTCTCAAACTCAGTGTTGGGGATAGGAGAAACAAGTTCTCTTTTTAATTGGTTTCCTATCCAAATTAAGCAAGCTGTTACTTCAGTTTTTTTGTTGTGAAATCAATGTAGAAATTACAAAACTAAGTTTTTGGTAAATTTTTATTAGAATACGCCATGCATTTATGTATATTACAAGGGGGATAATTACTTAGGTGCGGGCTTTGCAGCTACACCGTAATTACAGTACTATAAATTAAGGAAAAAATAACTTCTAAACAGTGATACAGCAAATTAACCTCTTAACATTAGATAAAAATGATGAAAAAAAATTTCATAATCAAACTCCATGTATTACCACCCAGCAAACACTAGACACCCATGGGGAAATTTTAGGTTTTAAAGTACCTATAGAAATATTCAAATATTATAACAAAAAGCAATAGTCACCCCCTCAAATACACACAAGAATTACATAAAAAAGAAGAAAAAATTTCCGACTTGATTCTGAAATGGCTGATAAGAGAGCAGTGACAGTGAGGCATTCATTATAAAGGTGTATTTCTGTAAGCATGAAAGAGTTCCAATAGTGTTTTTTGACATGTCTGTATTTAACAATAATTTTTCATAAATAGGATGTGCAATTTTATTAATAATGCCATCATTATGAATAAAACTACCTAGGTACTACCTATAACAGGTCAAGAGTGTTTCCCCATAACTGAGCCTGTCTTCTTAATTAGCTTGTTAATTTAGTGGGCCTCTGTTGAAGTGATTTTAAGGGCCCAGCACACTGTAGGATAAAAATCATTCTGGCTGTCATAGAGTTATAGAATATGTAAAGGATGTCACTACCCACATTAAAAAAGTGCAGTCTCCTAAGACAAAATATTCTGCTATGCATTTTCCTATATATTCCATTTGCGTTACTAGATCAGTCCAGTCTGCCATTGATTTGGACCCCACAAGTATTTGTAGTAGTATACTATGTCCATATCTACTCTTTAAATAGTGACTGGATGTAGAGGCTGTTTGGTTCAGTGAAAGTCAATAACCATTTCCTTTGATTTACTAATGCTGAGTTGGAGATAATTCTGTTTGCATGAAGAAACAAAGTTCTCCACCTGAGCCCTATTACTTTGTCATCAACACAACCCATTAGTTCAGAAACATCTGAAAGTTTCTGCTAATGACATGACCTGGCATTAAAATATTTATAGTCTGAAGTATATAGGGTGAACAGAAAAGGTGACAGCACGCTAGTGCTGCTCACATCTACATCAGAAACACAGTCCTTGATCATTACAAACTGAGGTCTGCCAAACAGATGTAGTCTACTATTCAGGACATCATGAGCTAATCCACCTGCAAATTCCTGAGCTTGCTTCTTTAAAGGGATGGTTGGATGAAATTGAAAGTACATTGTTAACAGGTCATTAATTATAATAATAATAATTATTATTATTATTATTATTATACTACTATTAATAATCCATCCATCCATCCATTGTCTCCCGCTTATCCGAGGTCGGGTCGCGGGGGCAGCAGCTTGAGCAGAGATGCCCAGACTTTCCTCTCCCCGGCCACTTCTTCTAGCTCTTCCGGGAGAATCCCAAGGCGTTCCCAGGCCAGTCGAGAGACATAGTCCCTCCAGCGTGTCCTGGGTCTTCCCCGGGGCCTCCTCCTGGTTGGACGTGCCCGGAACACCTCACCAGGGAGGCGTCCAGGAGGCATCCTGATCAGATGCCCGAGCCACCTCATCTGACTCCTCTCGATGCGGAGGAGCAGCGGCTCTACTCTGAGCCCCTCCCGGATGACTGAGCTTCTCACCCTATCTTTAAGGGAAAGCCCAGACACCCTGCGGAGGAAACTCATTTCAGCCGCTTGTATTCGCGATCTCGTTCTTTCGGTCACTACCCATAGCTCATGACCATAGGTGAGGGTAGGAACATAGATCGACTGGTAAATTGAGAGCTTCGCCTTGCAGCTCAGCTCCTTTTTCACCACGACAGACCGATGCAATGCCCGCATTACTGTCGATCTCACGCTCCATTCTTCCCTCACTCGTGAACAAGACCCCGAGATACTTGAACTCCTCCACTTGGGGCAGGATCTCGCTACCAACCCTGAGAGGGCACTCCACCCTTTTCCGGCTGAGGACCATGGTCTCGGATTTGGAGGTGCTGATTCTCATCCCAGCCGCTTCACACTCGGCTGCGAACCGATCCAGAGAGAGCTGAAGATCACGGCCTAATGAAGCAAACAGGACAACATCATCTGCAAAAAGCAGTGACCCAATCCTGAGCCCACCAAACTGGACCCCCTCAACACCCTGACTGCGCCTAGAAATTCTGTCCATAAAAGATATGAACAGAATCGGTGACAAAGGGCAGCCCTGGCGGAGTCCAACTCTCACTGGAAACGGGTTCGACTTACTGCCGGCAATGCGGACCAAGCTCTGGCACCCGATCGTACAGGGACTGAACAGCCCTTATCAGGGGGGCCGGTACCCCATACTCTCGGAGTACCCCCCACAGGATTCCCCGAGGGACACGGTCGAATGCCTTTTCTAAGTCCACAAAACACATGTAGACTGGTTGGGCAAACTCCCATGCACCCTCCAGGACCCTGCTAAGGGTATAGAGCTGGTCCACTGTTCCGCGATCAGGACGAAAACCACACTGTTCCTCCTGAATCCGAGGCTCGACTATCCGACGGACCCTCCTCTCCAGGACCCCTGAATAGACTTTTCCAGGGAGGCTGAGGAGTGTGATCCCTCTGTAGTTGGAACACACCCTCCGATCCCCCTTCTTAAAGAGGGGGACCACCACCCCGGTCTGCCAATCCAGAGGCACTGTCCCTGATATCCATGCGATGTTGCAGAGGCGTGTCAGCCAAGACAGTCCTACAACATCCAGAGCCTTGAGGAACTCCGGGCGTATCTCATCCACCCCTGGGGTCCTACCACCAAGGAGTTTTTTGACCACCTCGGTGACCTCAGTCCCAGAGATGGGGGAGCCCACCTCTGAGTCCCCAGGCTCTGCTTCCTCATTGGAAGGCATGTTAATGGGATTGAGGAGGTCTTCGAAGTATTCCCCCCACCGACCCACAACATCCCGAGTCGAGGTCAGCAGCGCACCATCCCCACCATATACAGTGTTGACACTGCACTGCTTCCCCTTCCTGAGACGCCGGATGGTGGACCAGAATCTCCTCGAAGCCGTCCGAAAGTCATTCTCCATGGCCTCCCCAAACTCCTCCCACGCCCGAGTTTTTGCCTCAGCAACCACCAAAGCCGCATTCCGCTTGGCCTGCCGGTACCTATCAGCTGCCTCCGGGGTCCCACAGGACAAAAGGGTCCTGTAGGACTCCTTCTTCAGCTTGACGGCATCCTTCACCGCCGGTGTCCACCAGCGGGTTCGGGGATTGCCTGCCACGACAGGCACCGACCACCTTACGGCCACAGCTCCGGTCAGCTGCCTCAACAATAGAGGCACGGAACATGGCCCATTCGGACTCAATGTCCCCCACCTCCCTCGGGATGTGGTCGAAGTTCTGCCGGAGGTGGGAGTTGAAGCTACTTCTGACAGGGGGCTCTGCCAGACGTTCCCAGCAGACCCTCACAACACGTTTGGGCCTACCACGCCTGACCGGCATCCTCCCCCACCATCGAAGCCAACTCACCACCAGGTGGTGATCAGTTGACAGCTCCGCCCCTCTCTTCACCCGAGTGTCCAAGACATGTGGCCGCAAGTCCGACGACACGACCACAAAGTCGATCATCGAACTGAGGCCTAGGGTGTCCTGGTGCCAAGTGCACATATGAACACCCCTATGCTTGAACATGGTGATAATAATAATAATAATAAGTACTAGCCAACCCGCGGCGTAGCATACACCACATAATTATGTATTGATGGGTGAACACTTCCTGAAAGACACAGTTGTCCAAATGGGGTTGGTTTTGAGGATACGACTGTAGGTGAATGAAAAGATGTTACTCTGGAGAGGGCAACATACAATACAGCGTTTTACACGCTGCATACATCGATTCACATCGAAGCATAGACACTGCTAAGACCATGAGATACCCCTCGCAAACTGTTTTACACGCTGCATACAGCAATTCACATCCGCAACAAACATGCCTCTTCTTAGATGGTCCTGCCGCGTCCACCCTTGTTCTCGAAGCATACACACCGCCTGGCCATGTGCCTGCTCGCAAGAGCAACTCACGGAGACCCGCCCACCAACTCTAAGACCATGGCATGTAAAACAGTTTGCGATGGTGGACGCGGTCGTGTGTCATAACCGAAAAGAATGCAGTGGAACCTCGGTTCACGACCATAATTCGTTCCAAAACTCTGGTCGTAAACCGATTTGGTCGTGAACCGAAGCAATTTCTCCCATAGGATTGTATGGAAATACAATTAATCCGTTCCAGACCATACGAACTGTATGTAAATATATATTTTTGTAAGTTTTTAAGCACAAATGTAGTTAATTAAACCATAGAATTCACTGCGTAATAGTAAACTAAATGTAAAAACATGGGCGGCACAGTGGCGCAGTGGGTAGCGCTGCTGCCTCGCAGTTGGGAGACCTGGGGACCTGGGTTCGCTTCCCGGGTCCTCCCTGCGTGGAGTTTGCATGTTCTCCCCGTGTCTGCGTGGGTTTCCTCTGGGTACTCCGGTTTCCTCCCACAGTCCAAAGACATGCAGGTTAGGTGGATTGGTGATTCTAAATTGTCCCTAGTGTGTGCTTGGTGTGCTTGGTGTGTTTGTGTGTGTCCTGCGGTGGGTTGGCACCCTGCCCAGGATTGGTTCCTGCCTTGTGCCCTTTGTTGGCTGGGATTGGCTCCAGCAGACCCCCGTGACCCTGTGTTCGGATTCAGCGGGTTGGAAAATGGATGGATGGATGGATGTAAAAACATTGAATAACACTGAGAAAACCTTGAACAACAGAGAAAACTAACACTGCAATAGTTTGCGCTATAGCAACAAAAAATGAACATTTGAAAAAATCCGTAATTTAATAAACCACCAAGAAAAGTAACATTTCAAAAATGCACACTACGAACCGATCGCTGTAAACAGAAGTGAAAACAACATCAAGCCCAGTGCATTCTTTAACTGCCTTCCTACCTTATGAGTCCAGCTCTCTCTCTGTCTCTCGCGCTGCCTGTATGGGTGCGCGGATCTCTCTCTCTGGCCCTGCCTGTGTGTGTGTGTCTCTCTCTCTCTCACTGCCTGTGTGTGTGACTCTGTCTCTCTCTGGCGCTGCCTGTGTGTGTGCGCGGCTCTCTCTCTGGCGCTGCCTGTGTGTGTGCGCGGCTCTCTCTCTCTGGCGCTGCCTGTGTATGTGCGTCTGTCTCTCTCTCTCGCGCAACCTGTGTGTGTACCTCTGTCTCTCTCTGGCGCTGCCTGTGTGTATGTGTGTGCGGCTCTCTCTCTCGCTGCCTCTGTGTCTGTGTGCGCGTCTGTCTCTCTCTGGCGCTGCCTGTGTGTGTGCCTCTGTCTCTCTTTGGCGCTGCCTGTGTGTGTGCGCGGCTCTCTCTCGCGCTGCCTGTGTGTGTGTGTCGCACAGGAAATGCACAGGGAGAGACTGAACCTCGCAAGAGCAACTAACAGAGACCCACCCACCAACTGTAAGACCATGGGATACCCCTCGCAAACTGTTCTACACGCCGCACACATACTTCTTCAGAGGTGCATGTGGAGTGTAGCAGAGACGAACACGAATGACGCCCCGCTCTGTGAGTTGCTGCGTCCGAGTTGGTGGGGGTGGCTCTGCGAGTTGTCGTCGTATCCAGTGGTCTTAGAGTTGGTGGGCGTGGCTATCTTGTGTGCTTTCCATGGGTGTCTACTTGTCGGCGGCTTAGTGAATTATATATATAGATTATTATTATTATAATTATTATTATATGCTTACTGTAGATGGGAGTAAGCCTTCCATTCTAGTCTTTACCAATAAGAGATAAAGGCCACCGGTCTGTAGTCATAAGGTGAAGAGACACCTGCATTCTTTGGTACTGGAACTTGAATACATTTATTACAGTAGTTTTACTTTCTGGAGCCTTAGAGACAGGTTGAACAGGTAACAAAAGATACCACAAAGGTGGTCAACACAGGCCCTGAGAACTCAAGGATTGACTCCATCCGGTCCCTGGGCTTTTCTTCAGTTTAACCTACTTACTTGACTCCTCACTTATTCATCAGTTATGGACATCTCATAATGATGGTTAGAGGTGGAGTCATCATTGCCCATACCAGTTGAAGTGCTAAGAGTACAGGGAGTTGTTGATTCAGCAGACATGGTGTGGTTGGGGGTACTGGCCAAATTGAAAGAAGGTGAAATGGAAAATCTGTTAAAACAGTGGTTCAACTTGTTAGCGTTGCCTGTTTAACCTTCCCATCCCCTTCCCTTCCAGCACCCTTCCAGCTGAACTGTTTGAGACCACCACCCAGATCGTTTCTAACATCTTTAATGCAATTCTGAGTGAATTTGTTATTTTAACTATGTAAGCTTCTGTCCCTTGTTGTGGTTTTCAGAACCTTAGAAAAACTTCACTGATGCTGAGTTAGGAGACATATCGTCGGTTATCCTTGCAAGGAGAAAAGCAAAAGCATATTTTGCTACAGTCTTCTGTTGGGACTGTCCCAACCAGCTTAAAATTTACAATATAGGACATAGGAATCATATTATTTTGGCCAGTGTACTTATCAATCAGAAAATACTAATTACTAAGTAAGCTTTTCACAAATCATCACCAGTCATACAGATAATGTGTACATTGCTGATACTTTCTTAAATAGACGTAAAAACAATACATTTAATCCTATTCACAATTCAGTTAGCTTTTTCTTCAGTACTTTCTGTATGTACTTTCAGGACTTGTTCTGTGAGCTGTTTTGAGGATACTATAGTGTCAACACAGAAGTTACAGTAGTCTATGATACAGCAACTGAGTCCTTCTTTATCATCACCATATGACTACAGTCTGCCCTTTGGAAACAGCCATTCAGAGCCATTTTGGTCACCAGCATTTACTTCCCAACTATCCTGGTTACAACATGTTGATACCTTGCAACAGGCTTGTAAGTGGGTGTAAGATGAATCAGATTCTGATTAGATCTTCCCAGTGATGGGAAAGGTTTGTATTTAATGGCATCATTAACATTTAAATAAAGCAAGACCAGCTTTTTGTGTTCTCAAGTGGAACATTACACATAATGACGAAAGTTTGTCATTATTCCTTCCAAGGCCACATTGTTGAAGTCACTACATATTATATAACTTCAGGGTCAAAATGATTTATCATTAGTGTGTTGGTAACAGAGTAAATCATTTCTATTGCTGAGTACTCTTTTCCAGAGGGGGGTTATAAACATTAATTAGGATGATGAAAGGTATCTCCCAACACAGATAATGTGGTTAAATTCCTACAGCCAATATTTAGAACATTTGGTTTTAGTTGTAATATGTTCCATTTTACACCATTCCTCATTCACATAGATGACCAGTCCCTCTCCTGCCTTTTTCCACACAATACGGGATCTCTGTCTGATCATCTCAGATGAAATTCATCCAGCATTAAAAACAGAGTCAGGAATATCAGGTTTAAGCCAGCTCTCAGTTTAACAGAAAATGTCATAGTACCTGACTGCCCTGTGATTTGCTATGAGGGCTGACAGTTCATCCATCTTATTTTAAAATAATCGAACAGCCCTCATTATAGTGGATGTCAGGCCAATTTTGAGTCCTTGCCACCTTGCTTTTATTCTTACTTCGACTCTTCACTCTTTCTGTCCTTGGATGAACAATTCCTCCAATACAGTGAAATGCAGCTGCATAGTTACTTGGAATCTTATTGCTATTAGCTGATTATGAGAATATTAAATATATCCCACTTTCACTCCTCTGTGTCTTTTGCATTTTTGGGTGTTGTATATGTAATGTAGCTTTCAAATATTCTTTGCTGTCCTTGTTACTTCTCGCAAGTTTGAAGTTTGTACAAAAGGCAGTTAAAATGAGCAGGCACTTGGATTTGTGATGACAGCAGCCATTTATACAATTTGTAGTGTCTGCTTTCAGTGACAAGCCAGATGCCTCATCACATCTACTTCTAAAATGAATCAAAACTAGTAACTAGTAAATTAAATGGAAAAACCAAAATAAAATCGAGAGAATACAGAGGCTGCTGCCTGCACAATCCCCAGAAGTATGGAAAAAAAATTAACAAAATTTCTATCATTTTACAATAAGGGCACACGGTGGCGCAGTGGTAGCGCTGCTGCCTCGCAGTAAGGAGATCCGGGTTCACTTCCCGGGTCCTCCCTGCATGGAGTTTGCATGTTCTCCCCATGTCTGCGTGGGTTTCCTCCGGGTGCTCTGGTTTCCTCCCACAGTCCAAAGACATGCAGATTAGGTCGATTGGTGATTCTAAATTGTCCCTAGTGTGTGTGCTGGGTGTGTGTGTGTGTGTATGTGTGTCCTGTAGTGGGTTGGCGCCCTGCCCGGGATTGGTTCCTGCCTTGCGCCCTGTGTTGGCTGGGATTGGCTCCAGCAGACCCCCATGACCCTGTGTTTGGATTCAGGGGGTTGGAAAATGGATGGATGGATTTTACAATAAAAGAACATCAAATAGGTCTTAGTCACTTGTAGCAAACAAACCAGAAAGATGACCAGGCTGTCAGGGTACCAAAAAAATAATATATTACCTGTAGGGGGCATCTCAGAGCTCCAAATCCCAGACACAACCACACAGACTCTAGTACAAGTTTCAAAAGACCTTTTATTCAAATAAATACTTTTACAGGTTTTCATTCCATGCACAATTCTTTCTGTCTTTCCTTCCTCCACTCCTCCAAGACAATCTTTGTCCACCACCTCCAGACTTAGAGTGAGGTGAGGCAGCCCTGTTGGGGTCTTCAGGTGCTGCTGGAGGGGAGCTTCTGCCTTGCTCAGAAGTGCTTCCACCTTACAATGTTGTACCAGTGAAAGTACTTCTGGGTTCAGCATAAAAGTTGGAGTTGGAAGGTGGTGGACAAGGCTTGCCTTTAGGAGAGTGGAAGAAGATAATTGTGGTTGTAATTGGGTCTGTGATTGTGCTTTTGGAGGAAGAGTCTGTAAAAGGTACTTTTTGTACAATAAAACAGTGTATTTAAACGTGTAACTGTGTCTGTGCATTTGTTTCAGGAAAACTGGGGCTTTGGTTCACAAAGTATTATGGATCATGCACAATACTAAAACCACTGACAAGTTAAGTGAATATCATTGATTATCTCGTTACAGTGACATCTGCCAAAGGGTGGTATATTGTAGGTTGCAAGTGAACTATCAGTTGTTGAAGATGATGCTTTGGAAGCAGGGAAAATGAGCAAACATAAGAATAAGAGCAACTTGACAAGAGCTAAACTGTGATGTTAAATACGAAAAAAAAACAAGGAATGTTTCTTTGTCAATTCCATTAATTTTTATAAATTGATATAAACTGTGGTAGATGTAGCCATTTTATGTGTGTAACAACTTTATATTTAGTCTATTGTAAGGGTATACATTAGAGATGCCTCAGTTGCTAAAAAAGACTTGGTTGGTGATTTGGCCCATCACAAAAAAGAGTCTTTTCATTGCCTGCTTTTCTAGGCTTTGTGGTAATTTAGTTGCAGTGCTTCTTTATGCGAGGTATCATGGCAATTGAGCAAGCACACATCTTTTGCAGTAATAAACTGAGAAAAAGGAATGGAGAAGTCATACTGTGCAATTACACAAATGGCAAGAAAAGCTACTTTAATGAATTCAGACCTTTTCATTTCGTCCTTTAAATTAAATTTAAGACACCATTTGAGTTTGGACAGTGAGCTTGTGTTAAGTAGAGCAATTTACATTTTCAGTTGGAAAAAGAAAGTATAAGAAGAATTTGAAATTGCTGCTTAGTTAACAATAGTCTTGTTAACTGTAACAGAAAAATGTCTTTTACTTATAAACCTGTTAAGCATGTTGGTCTAGTATCCTCTTGATAAATAATTTAACATTTGATACATTTGCAATTTTTATTAAAGATTTATACTGTATTTATTATATGTTGTGTGTTACACAGGATATGTTTTGGTAAGAAACAAGTACTGCATTTATAAAATTATAATCCATTTTTATAATTACACTTCAATAATTATGAATTTCTAGCTGATACACTGAAGAAAGTAAAACATACCAGTATAAATACAGTATTTTATTTAAAAAAGCTGTAATGCAATTAATGATTAAACATGATTAAAGCACAGGTATATTTACATTTAAGCAGTGTTTAATTGTAATGTAATTTTACAAAATATACATTAATATAGGACATAATGGTTCTATGGGTCTGGTTATGCAAGAGCTAAGTGTAAAAAAAGTATTTGGAATGGGTAAAGGAAAAAAATGGTAATCAGTATCTGAATTGGCCAATCAAGTAACATGAAATTGGTGTTCAGTATCCAATTTAAAAATCCTGATCGGAGCATCCTTAGCATATATCCCTGTAAAATACCTTGGAGTCAAATATTTTATTTATGATTTTGTGAATGTTCAGGCCTTTTTTAGAGTCAGTTGTATACAAACCAATGTTTAGCTAATGAACTGCAATACATTATAGTTATGATAAACTTTCAGGATGACCAATAGAGTAACAAGAACAGTATTTCAAAAGTGATTAAAAAAATTGTTAACTGGATACTTATTAGAAATGGGAGTCTAACATACAGTATCTATTGAAAAGCCATAGTTGGTTATTGCTTTTATTACAGATTAATGTTTACACATCTTTAGGGTACTAGAGAAATGTATCATACAAATACAATAATCCTTCTAAACTTGAGAAGGATGTACAAAGCAAACCTTGTTCATCTTCCTCCATCCAGTTTAAAGGGGCACTGTGACGGTGTGGTTCAGCTCCATGCTCCCTCTGCCATTTTGGGAGCCTCCTGAACAAGGAGACACTTGCTGACAGGTGTCGTCAGCTTTCTTAATTAGGCTCTGTTACTTGCCACCCTTTCTTCAGCCTCTGTGGGGCAACCTGACGAGCACCACACATCTCTCCTGCCACTCACCTTCAGCCATTGCAGAGAGACACCGTCACTCAGGCTGCTCCTACTCTCAAGAAAGTGCTCAGTAGGAGCGCCCCCATTACTTCCTCCGGTTATCATAGCCCTGAGGCTCACTCCATAAGTTTGGGCGCTCTCTATTTCTCCCTCCATCTTTGCCTCTCTGTCTTCAATTTCCCTTTCAACCTCCTTCTTCTCTCGGTCACTGGCCAGTCTGGTTTGCCACTGATCTGTTTTTTTTTCTTCTCCCCCATCCTACACTTGCACTTTCCTTTTTAAAGCGAGGATGCTGGCACAGGTACGGCAATCAGCAGCTCCCGGCATGAATTAGAGTCACAGGTGATCCTATACTGGTGCACTAAGTTCGGGGCCATCCACTCCCACATTGCGCACAGAAACCACTCTCGCCATGCTACCACAACCCTAAACAGACACAAAGACACGAGTGCGGAGATTATTTATTTAAAATTTGCCAACCAACCACTGACCTCAGTTTACCACAGGCCTTTTGCAAAAATTTAAATTTGAAAAAATTCATAAAATTGTTTTAATGCAAATAGGCCATCAAAACAACATACTGTAGCTCCTGATTTCCTCTTAACTTTGAGGTTTTAAGATTCAGTTATGTTGCCAAGCAAATTATTCAATGCCCAGCATAATTCTGTTGTCTTTGATTCACCTATCATCTGTTGTTTTACAAGCTTTGCCAGTCATGACAAACTTATTTTAAAATAATAGTTGGTATTGATTTGATATGCTTTCCTACAATAAAAAATTCTATATATTTTAGCTTTCATAAATAATACACTTTAGTCTTGGAATAATTTGAGCTGCTTTTTTGGAATTTTGTTTTTGTTTTGCTATGAGTTTATTATAATATGAAAACTAGAACTGCACATGGTATGCCAGTGTTACCTGATTATAAATGTATAACTTCTTTTTTGTTTTCCTCACCACTTCTTCTATATTCTATAATTCTCTTAATCTTTTTAATAAAGTAAAATATACACAAGTAACATATTCAATGAGTCCAACAATAAGTATTTACTGATTATAGCCTTATGCATAGTAATTTTATTGCAGTCTCTCCAGTGATTTCATACTCACTTATGCAGCTCCAGATTCAAAAAAGATAATATACTGGTGGCAACAAATAAATTGGCATCAAGTTCTAGATGGGAAACAAGCCCATTACATGTTTCAGTTTCATGTCTTGACTTTAGAATGGTAATTCATATTGAAATTCTAGAAAGATTCAGATTTGCTCAGACATATACAGAAAGAACATGGTTAACTCAAAGTCAAACAAACCTGAGATATATGCTGATGCTCTGTATCAAAATCAGTAGCACTATGCAAAATACAAAAGGTCAGAGTTCCAACCAGAAAACCAAGGGCTAAAAAAATTAAACAAAATATCTTTTTGCTTAGTGTAAGGCTAACTCAATCATATTGCTTTTGAAATGATGTCACTTCAAGTCTGAGCACCAGATTGTATAGCAAAATAATTTGACAGTGCATGCAAAAATATTAACAAATCAAAATAAATAATTACTTCCACTTGTGATGTACACAGGGTTTGTCACTATGCATGCTGCTGACAAACATACACAAAAACAGCTATGTAAAGACTAATTGGGCTAGTATAGAGAGAGAAGTTATTCTAACAGTACATTTTTGGGCTTAGGAAGATTATCTAGAAGAAAATGGAGGAAAACATACATTTTTCACTAATCTTAGACTCCATTCCAGAAATAAAATCAGGTATAAGCTCTTTTATTGTAAAAATGCATCAACCTTTTATTGCATTATACAGTACCTCTCTTATACTATTACTATTATTATCACATGCTATGTAGAGCTACTTACAGTAAACAGTATTTTGGCTGGTCTGTGACTGGTGATATATGAATGCATTTTTTCTCTTTTCTAATAAAGTATTTTAATCCACTGACTGATTTTTAGTTCACACTGTTACATTTTCTAAAAATCTCATTCATTTCATTATCCTCACAGATTGTATCTTCCTGGTTTAGCTACAGACTTATTAGGCAACCTTTTTTTGTTAGGTAACAGTGTGAACAGAATGTTTTTTGGTGTATAAAAATGGAAATATGGCATTTTTATATTTGGTGAAATTACATTTTTTGATTGGAGGTGGATTTGATTAGTTATTCCCAAAGCTAGTGGGATAAGCACTTGTTTCTTGCATCCATGATTTGGAAAGCCAGAGGGAAAATGGTTGACTGGGTGGATGGATGATTATATTTCTGTTAAGTACAAATAAATTCTGCATTAGTCCACAGGTTGACACTGAGCAGGGTCCTATAGTGTTTTAAAAGGCTCTCATGTAAATTATTAAACAACAGAAAAGCATAGCAAAGACATCCACACTGAAAATTAGAAATAACTTGAAAGAAAAAGATCTATGTTTTTGGAAAAATATTTATAATGTTTCGTATGGAGGCATTTACTAAGTAATAGCTGCAATTAATGTCACATTGTTATATTTAAGAAAGGTTAATAAAAAATGTTGTTTTTTTATTTCCCTTCTTGATAATGTTTGTGGGCGGCACGGTGGCGCAGTGGGTAGCGCTGCTGCCTCACAGTTGGGAGACCTGGGGACCTGGGTTCGCCTCCCGGGTCCTCCCTGCGTGGAGTTTGCATGTTCTCCCCGTGTCTGCGTGGGTTTCCTCCAGGCGCTCCGGTTTCCTCCCACAGTCCAAAGACATGCAGGTTAGGTGGATTGGCGATTCTAAATTGGCCCTAGTGTGTACTTGGTGTGTGGGTGTGTTTGTGTGTGTCCTGCGTTGGGTTGGCACCCTACCCAGGATTGGTTCCCTGCCTTGTGCCCTGTGTTGGCTGGGATTGGCTCCAGCAGACCCCTGTGTTCGGATTCAGCGGGTTGGATAATGGATGGATGGATAATGTTTGTATTCCCCAATTAATACTGAACATGCTCAATATTTATTTATAGATGAAAGTAAATTATTGAAAATGTACATAGTAAAAAATATAAGCATTTTTTTACATTTTGATAATGGCTGTTAGTAAAGATTTCATATCTTCCACCATTTATAGCATTTAGAGCAGAAAGGTGGTGTATGAAATAATTAAAATACTTAAAGCTGCTTAAAGCTAACAACATATGGCTATAACAAGCAAGATGAAAGCCAATGCAAATGAACACTAGTGGTTTTGTTTAACCCCTTGCCATACTTTTAAAATTGATGTATATAAAAGTATGATAACATTATATTGAAACAAAATCAGGGATATCTTCCTCAATTTCAGGATTTGCAGTGCCACCTATTGACCCTCTATGTAATTCAAAATCTTTATTAGTCTGGCAAACAAAGTTTCCTTCCATTTTACAGCTCTTGGACATTTTATTACTATTTAGCTCATCTACAGCGCAGAAATACAGGCGTCAATCACTTCTTCTACAACTTCTCATTTTCATTGGACTTTAACTGATTGAGGAGCACTGCATTAGGGCAAGTAATCAACAATAGTAACATAAAAATGGGAGATGGATTTCGTGGCATTTTGTAATAATGTGCCACTGATGAATAGGATATGTAACTAAAAAGGTGCAGAGAATGGTGGCTTGGAAAAAAATAAAACATTTGTAAATTGAATTTAATAAAGGTTTAAATGATTGTTCCTTTGATTTCACTTTTGCACTTGATCTGCTGAGAATATTTCATGTGACAATAATTGGTTATGTTTGTTTGAGTACTGATTACTTTAGGTTTTGTGCAGAAATGCTTCTAAGAGATGAAAAGTGAAACAGCACTTAAGTAGGATAATAAATTGGAAAAAAGGCACTTGATAACAAATTAGCTACTTTAAAGCAACTTTGGGTATTCTCATATGAATACTAAAACTACTAGACACTGTGTAATTTATGTAATATTGTTAGCAAGTAATACCTAACTTTGTTTATATGCTTCTAATATTTTACTATATATCTGGCTGAGCTTGATCATCAATAATAAAAGTTGCCAATATTTTTACACACTGTTTCTTCCCTCATAATACATAACACAATAAAACAAATCAACTGTGTTTTTGACCAGTAAACCATAAGCAGTTGCTGGCACATCTTTTCTTTACATCTCTACAACAAGGAAGTTGAATGAGACCTTAACACCAACATTAACAAGGCATTACCATAGATATTTGTCGTTACAAGCAAATGTTATGTCAAAAATGAGTCAAGATTTTATAATTCTAAGTGTCTACGTATATTTGAAGCTCAGAGTAACGACATAGTCGGCTTTACTTGATGGATCACCAAAAAGGACTGGACGTTCTTCTGTTTCATAAACATTTTTATAACATTAAAGTAGTTTAACATAACTGAAGTTTGAGCAGTATTCCTTGACAGTAGATAAATGATGGATAATCAAAATACATTACACTGTAATGTCAACATTTGATTCCCAGAGCTAGAATATTGTTTCATGGAGAAAATCTCTTGTAACAGCATTAACAGATGTGTCAAAAGTTATCGTAAGTTGTGAATTTGAAGAGGAGGGATAGTTCAAAAAGGCTTGATTTAGTGACTATGGTGTTAAAATATAAAAAGCAATAATATGTTCACTCAGAATATACACTGCGTACAAGAGCCCTGATAAGACCTTAAAACAGCTTACTTCAAACCTACTTCTTGCTTGAATTTTACCATGCATAGTTTCTTAATGTCTTTATCTATGTCAGATTGTTTTATGGAGAAAGAAATTCTTGATTTTGGGTTATTGGAAAGTTAGTTGATCTGTATAGGGTAGTGATAATATTATAGCCTAATATTTTGTGATGTCAAGACCAGTTCCATAGCCAGTAGATCACATTACTTGCCTGATAACTGACTGTATACTCAATGTGGAATCTTAGTTTAAAGTTCTGTTGCTGCAACGGTATTTTTATAAGGAAGCCTTATTAAAAAAAAAAAACCTTAAAGACTCTGACTTGTGTCTATGCATATGCTCAATTGTACTTTGCTACATGTTTTAGCATTAATCCCTTAGAGAAATGGGTAGTTATGGTTACCCAATCTCTTTGTACCTGCCAGTTCCAATCAATATGTCTTACCCCACTTTTTTAAGAGAGACAACATGTTAGGTAGTGTTTTCATAGATTCACAGTGTCAAGTTGAAGTCTTCACGCTAATAGTATGGTAAACCCTAATCTATTATTCCAAATAAATGTCCTCATCTAATCTTATTTTCAATTAAATATTTCTAACAAATCAGGTATTAAGAGTATGATATATCCTGTTCATGACCCTTTTGAAAAGAAATGTATTAATCATTAAAAAGATACTTACATTCTCATTACAATGGTACTTTGATTATTTCTTCATTTGTGTTTATCCATAGGAGCACACTAGTAAACCTCTGCCTTAGAGGACATACATTTTGTAATAATCCATTAACTCAAACATATTCACAAATGATAAAAGAGCTTTCCCAAAAATGTTCATCCTCCCTTTCCCAGCAGTATTTGTTTTAATTCTTCATCTGTCTGACTTTATGTTTACCTATCCTGTTTTCATCAAATGTCAAAAAGTGTATTATTCATTCCTATTAGTTCAATTGGAGAATACATAGACCCCTTAAATGAGTAGGTTAATTATCAGCAGCTCCATAAACAATACGTTGTTTGTTTTAATTTACATCACTGAAGATCACTTGTAAAATCAATAACTACTAGTCTGAGAAAATAATAATATTTGTAGTATATATTTCTGAAAATGTTCACCTCCTCTTAAATTATACAAGCAATTATTAGTACCTTGCTGTGCTACCTGTCTAGACAGGTGGTAATCTAAGTAATCAATGTAGACCTCAGTGTTATCGTTTTCGGTGCATTTTGTCTCTGTTATATGCAATTTGGTATGAGATTTGGAAAAGCAGTGTTAATGTTTATGATGTGCCATCTGTTGGAATGACAGAGACATAGCAACCGGATGGTCACACAGACAGACATACCGACACTTATCCTTTCCTTTTATCAAAGTGAATTCAATGAAAAAAATCTACAATACAGAAAATAAAAAGGCTCAGCTGGCTTGTGCTGGCAAACTCTTATGATAACATGTATAAAGCTTATTCTATAAGCTGTTTAATTACACAAACGAGTGGTGGAAATAAATCAAAATAATTTGATTTGAATGGTCTAATATTTCAAAAGAAGTTTGTGTAAATGCTGCAATAAAGATTGTGTGCTAAGCTTCTTAGTCCTAGGTATCTATAATGGAGAACACAGATTTTTTTTACCATTTAAATGCAATAAATGAAAGTGAAATGAATTGAAACTGGCAGTTCTAGGGAAACTCAGCATGTTTTAAGTTGGCAATTTGCTTTGATTTTCTTTAGAAGCTCACAGAATAGGAATTGGAAACCCCATTTTAAATATAAAGTTAGCTGTGTTCATTAAACAGAATTAATTAAAGGCATACCTCCTACAATTCAATAAAACATGCATTTAACACCACCCTTGAAAAAGTTGCCGCCCGCTTTTTAATACTATGTGTCTGCTTCACTGGGGACATTTCTTGAACTTTATCCATGTGATAAAGACCACCTGTGGAGTGAGACAGCAAAGAAAAAAGGAGATGGCCCTATTGTTTTTTAAAAAATAAGTACCTTAATGTGGTCATGGTCTTACATGATTAAAGGAAGACACAGTAGATAACTGAAAGCTTCTTTTTGCTGCCTAGGTGTTAGACATGCTGTGCCTTGGGGAAATTCGAAAATTGGAAATCTATATTGATCTAATTCAGAACAAGGAATGTGTTCCGGATGATGGAGCATGGAATTTAGACCTCAGTGTGTTGGAACTCTGCTAAGAACATTTATTCTAGTTGTGTTAAAGGGTACAGATTGGTATTAAGCAAAAGTAAACTGAAAAGGTAAAGAAAGCTCTTTTGTATGAAGTGGGACAAGGCTCTGTGATCACTCATCACTATATCATGTTGCATTGCATTGTCATTGATAATTTATTGCTTGGTTCTTTTCACCAGTGCTACTAAAGGGACAATTGAAAAATATATAAAATCCATTAATAATAAGAGTGACTGTATGAAGACTGAAGCTCCAAAGCATCAGCTTGCAGTTTGAGAAAACACAGACTGTTATAAGTTTTGCAATGTCAGTGAAAATATAAGCCATATCTACATGGGTGTTTTAAAACACAGTGTACTGTAGCTTTCTGAACAGGAAAGCTCCATATGTCCATACCTTAAATCAAAATAAATTTGAATCATAATATTTAAATATTAAAATAAATTAATTTAATCTAAAAATCAGCTTCCATAAAGAGCATTACAAAGGTAATTGTTTTCACTTTGCTGTAATTCTAACATACAATTATGTTTAATAACAGTAAACTCTACGTTTCTAAAATGACAGAATACAATGTGAAAAATGTGATAATTATGTAAATATTGTGTTCCCAAATGCTCTGCTACTGTGGTTGAATAATAACATATTTAGTTTGCTAACATTAATCTAAACATAGACATATACCTGTATATTTTAAATAGGTCAAAGAAAAATATATGAAAAAAATTACAATTTCAAAAAAATCTGATGTAAATGGTTAATTTGCAAACATAACTTAAATCTTCAAATAGCTAATACTAAACTAATAGAATTAGATAAAGTATTTACACCAAGAAACAATAACATTAATGTGTTATAAAATAAATTTTTATAATGAATTTATGTAATTCTGAAAAGTAATTAAAAATATAAAATATGATGGCTAAGTGATTGCATTTTAGTAATTAAAATATGAAACCCAGCAAAGAAAAATATATTTTTTTAAATAATTTAGCTTTTTTTGCTAAATACGTACTGTAATGATATTTGCAAATTTAACCTGCTAATTATTATCATTGTCAGTTTAACTTGCCCTCCTCAGCTATATGTATGACATCAATTATTAGCAAAAGATAACCTGTTATACCTGTTGTGCAAATATATATTAATATAACTTGGGTATCACGTAAAAATTGCTTTTTTGTCAGCAAGTATCTTGCAATTATAGTACTGTAAGTAAACTGCAACAGTAGTAATACTACTAATAATAATATTTTAGCTTATAATGATGCATTGATGTCATGTTGATTACACAAAAAAGAGAAGTTAGCTGTTTGACGTATGGATTGTCTGCTTCTCTTCTTCTTGACAGGCAGATTGTGTATTCAGTCCACGAGGGCTGAGGCTCATTTCTAAGAAGGAAGCAGGTGCTTTGTTAAACCACTTCTCAATTACAACATGTAATCCTAGGCAATGATGGACTCTTACTTTCTTATTGCAATGTATGTTATTGCTGTTGTCCGCACACCTGTTTATTCTTAAATCCTATTAATCCAATTTATAGTTGTGGGCATTATTATTATTATTATTATTATTGCCTGGAGAAGCCCATGTGGATATGGGGAAAAGCATGTCTCTGACAGTTTCTAGTCAGGGTAGGAAACTTGATTGTTGAAGCAGGGCGGTAGTAGCACTAGCCAGTCAGTCACTGTTGATCTCATTAGACCTTCTTCTAATGCAAGGAATCTTGGTGCCATTTTTGACTCTTCCCTTACTTACTCCGCCTACATAAACCACATTAAGAAACTTTCTTACTTTCACCTCCATAAAATATCCCTTGTACACTTATTCCTTTCCTTTTTAATGAAGAGAAAGTTGTCCATGCTTTTCTCACATCAATTATTGTAACACACTACTGGCAGGTGCCCCTTCTAATCTTATATAACCACTCCAGTTGATTCAAAACTCTGGCGCAAGAGTCCTTACATGAACCAGCAACAGCAAACACATAGCGCTCCTACATTGCCTTCACTAACTTCTTATGTCCTACGAGATTGTAAATTCAAAACTTTAAATGGCCTCCCACCAGACTACATCAGTGACCTTTTCCATCACTATGCTCCTGTTCACCCACTAAGGTCCTCTGATTCTGGCAATCTTGTTGTGCCCCACACTAACCTGCACTCTATGTGTGACAGGGCTTTTAGCTGTATAGCGCCCAGACTTTGGAATGGCCAGTTCCAGTTTGCAGTATGTTCGCTCATTTATGGAAAGAACATAACATAACCACCAAACTAATGCAGGATGTCAGTTTTTAGGCAAGATAGCTGCTACAGAGAACTTTTTGCTTGCCAGAAGCAAGGTGTACAGCAGTGTTTTCCAACCTTTTTTCTGTGGTGGCACACTTTTTGTAACCCAAAAAATACCAAGGCACACCACAATTTTACCAAGTACAAAAACATTAAAACTGTCTTAAGGATCTTGACTTCTGGAGACACCATCAAAAAAATCACTTTGGAGATTGATGGTCTTAGACACAGCACTTAGTGAGCAGTCATATGCCCACTGTTCCCTTAGCTCAGTGAGAGTTGCCGGCAAACATGCACCCTGGCGGCTGGACCACTGATAGTTTCCTGGCTGCTACAATGCACTCTTAACTGTTGTGTCTACAAAACAGCAATTGTGGAGCTAATATTATGCCATCTTCTTCAGGTAGTCCCATCCTTCTCAAACAGGTCTCAACCATCTGTTTCTCTCAGGTCAGGACCCAGGGGCAGTTCAATATTATTTCCACAGCTCACCATTTGAAAAACACTTGTATAGAGTGTAATTATGAAGCCATTGATACTGATGAACAATTGAGGATGGTATTTGCAGAGTTTTAAAACAAGTTTCAATGTATTCCCATTTAGGAAATGCTTATACGTTTAATTAAATCAGTCTTTAGCAGTGCTTTCAAAGTCAACAGTTGCTTCAATTGTTTAATTTTTACTTTGACACGTATGTTATGCTAATATGAGAATTAATTAATTGGTCTCATGTTCTTACTGCCTTCTTTTCAACGTACCTTTTAGGAAGGCCTTCAAATTCAGGTTGTACTTACTCAAGTAATATTTTGTTAAAAGTTCAGGTTTAAGGGCATTGTTTAAGTTTAAACTATGCTGTTAATTAAAAAAATTCCTTTGTATTGATTCTACAATATTTTTGTGATTCAGTGTACATTTACTTCATGATTTAAGTACTTATATTATGATTAAATGTTTTAATGTTAGATGTGATAAATCACGATTAATTATATACAATAACGTGTTTAATTTTTTAATCGATTCGCAGCATTAATTTACATAATTTATTTTGTTTTTATTTAATTTTAAATTTGCAAATGAAAATATCCTCATCGGTGTCTTGTTAAAAGATCTGTACTGCATAGTTTTACCTTCACTTCCCTCTTAACAAAAGCAGTCACTTCTTTATACAGCTCTGTGCTATAAGGAGCAAATAATGAAGAATTTCTACAAATTTTACATCTCTTATAAAATACGCTGGCTATAATCAGTAATAAAGGACTCTTTCTAGTATACTTTGTAGTCATATGTTAATAACTTACATGAAAGATAATTTGGGGGAACCTTCACAAAAGGTGGAGGTTTTGAATTAATTAGATGATAAACATGCTGTAAAAAGAAGAACATTAAGGCAATCCTACTATACTATATCTTCATACTGTAACTCTACCCATACTATAATACTTTCCCCATGTCCAGGTAAAGTGAGTTTAGAAAATGGATGAATATATATATATATATATATATAAAGAAATAGTTTTATTGTTTATATTCATCAATAATATAAACAGCATGTTAATATTTCATGTTCTTGTGATAATTTAAGCAACAAAATGCAGACAGTACAGGTTTAATTTGTATCTGTTTATTTTGTAAATATGTCAAAGAAATGTTTGAGATTAAAAAGCACACATAACAAAAGAGAAACCATTGTTCCTTAATATTTAATATTTTGATATATTATTTTTATAAGTTTGGTCTTATATACAGTATACTGTCAGTAATAAAACATTATTCTGTGTAGTTTCAGTTTATTCAATTACTAAAACTGCATAAGCCAGAGATAATGAATTATGTAATGTATTATGAATGTAGCTGAGTGCATGTGTGTCCTCTGTTCAACATAACACCCTCAACCCCTAGTCTTGCATGCTTTGTGTTGATATCCTTTGTGGTGCTCCCTGAAATGTGTGTTTTATTTTTTGTCCCCTGTGTTGTTTCTGTTTGTGGTTCACAGGTCCTCCCCTGCATTGTTCATCTGCTTCATCCACCCCAATTGAGCAGTCCCCTTCCCCTCCCCCTTCCCTTGAAGCCAATGAAAGCCAGCGAAGGTTACTAGGTAACGGTGTGCCTCAGCCAACCCCGGACATTGACTCCGAGGAGGAGTTTGCCCCCAATTCATTCTTAGTAAAAACGAGCTCTGGGAACTTCTATGCTACAGCTCCAGCTGCTGATGGTGAGTTAAGTCTTGAAACTTTTCCTTCTTCTGGAGAATACATCTGATCATCTGAAGTGGAGAGGTGCAATGTGCTTGGCTGTGAAAAAGCCTGATGGCTGTTCATTCAAACAACACACAGATGGGTAAAAGTTGTTTTTTTTCTTTTGTAGATATAATGTAAAAGGTTGCTTTTGCATCTCTTAGGCACTTTATATTAATGCCTTCCTTGTATTTGCTGGTAAGGATTAGTGAGCTGTCTTTAAATGAGTGGCACATCATATGTCTGCTATGACATGGGAGGGTCATATTTTTTGTTTGTAAATCAATTGTTGTGTTAATAATGTGATGCTTTTCATTTGTTCATCGCTTCTACTTGTTATGCCTTGGTTGATCAGCCAATCAGGAAACCTTGCTGTAACTTAAAACTGATAGCAAACAATACAAACATTATTACTGAATGTTTCAGATTATTCTTTTAGCTTACATTTTGTCACCTACAAAAGCATATAGCATGTTAATTAGTAATAATATTTAAATAAATAGTCAAAAATATCAAGAATTGAGTAAATAAATTTGTGAATGGACAGAGAGAAAAAACATATTTAATGTTTTTTTTTTTCCTATCTGAATATTGACTTTTGTAAATGAAATAGTCCATTTTACATTTGTGCTGATAAGTAAATACGTACAAGGTACATGTGGTCCTATTCAAATATAAATAAACACTGCTATGTTTAAAGCATTGTTTGAAATTACAGAAAATGCAAATGCTAAGTTGTTTAAGAACAATAATAAAATCTTCCATGCCTTATAATAATCCCCATGACTGGGTTAATGGTTTGATAATGGATGCAAGGAGGATGTTTTTAACAGATCAAATGAATATTTAGGTGATGTGTTTTTTATACTAGCAGAGATTGCACTAGATCATTTACACAATCATCAATCATCAAAGAAAGTTTGGTAGGTGACCTAATATGTTTTGATTTTATTTCTGTTTTATATGACAATACTGTACATTTTCTAAACACCTCCTTTTAAAGTTAGAATCTTTTTGAAATGTTCTTTCTGTGGTAAGCTGATATATGTAGAAGTATACCAAATTTCAACTGTGCTTTTGCCACATTTTAGTATATTGTTAAACTAATGTGCATTTGTTGTTTTCTTAGAAAAATGTTTGCAATTGAGGGAGTAGTATTAGAACACAAAAAAGTTTAGCAGTATTTTTTATAATCAAAGATGAATTACCTAACATTATCTTAAAATACATTTTGGAGCCAAATTACAATAAATATTTACATTAATTAATGTATTGTAATTATATGAAAATATGATGCATAGGCATAGCCAATTATCAATTAGTAGTTAAGAGAAGTAAGATTGTTTAGTGATTGTGTCTGCATGTTGATAATGTTATCATATTATTGATGGGGTATCCACTGAGCAAGACTCCAGATGCCTTACTGTGTTGTCATTTTGTCAGAGACAATGATACAACTACAGTATTTGCAGTCATTATCTCATCCTGTCTAGGCTGCAAGTACTCACACACACACGCATCTTCATGCTCATGTTTATTTTTTATATGGAAATGCCACTTTTTAATTGTTCTTATACTAATCAAAAAACATTTTACCATCTTGTTAACGTTTAGTATTATGAAAGATTTTTTTAACATAATTGTATTCTGAAATGCTGACAGATAAAGTTACATTTTTTTGTTTCTGTATATCAGCAAGCTATGCCTTGTAACTTTCAAAAGAGAGAAAGACAAGATAATTACATATTCATCAATTGCATTTTTATGAGTGTGTCATAGACACCAAGCATGGACTGAGGTCCCAACAGGGATGGTCCAAGATTACTTACCCAGCTGGGAGGCCAGTTTAACGGATGGATGGAAGTAGACTGCCACCCAGAGTCTTTTGCTGCCCCAATCTGACAGGTGGCAGCAGCTGTCTGATGGGTCTCCCATACACACTTCTGCAGGACAACATGGAAATTGGAGTTCCAATGAGAAACCCTGCTGGGTTTTGTGGGGGCCCCCAGACGGAGGAAGTGCTTTCTGGATGCTGTGTGGCAGCACTGGAAGTACTCCCAGGTTCAGTATAAAGGAAGCGACTCGTCCTCCTCACTCAGGGAGTCAGAGTAAGGTGGAAGGAGAGGAGCAACAAAGAGGGGGAAGAAGATTATTGTTTGGATTTTGTGCATTGTGCAACATTTGAAAGAAGCCTATGAAAGGTATTTATGGAAAATAAAATCTTTATTTGAACCCAGGACCTGTATTTATGTTGGTGTGTTTAGGGCTTGGTGCTCAGTGGTGCTCCCTATTGGTCACAAAGTGATACTTTTACTATAGGCCTTAATGGTTCTGTTTCTATTTTAAAGGCAGATTCTTTACATTATTCTTACATCCATTGATTTGCAGCTGCAAAGCTACAAATAACACAAATTGGGTGTGGTTTAATAATGTTATGCAGTAAAACAATAAAATGTAGGTATTTTAATGTAATATACTGTGTTTGTATGACTGTCTTTAAAATTTCTTTTAGCTTCCATTCCTGTAACACCATGCATTTTCATTTTTATGCAATTTGCCCCTCCATTGGTGGAAATTAAAGTAAATTGTTTCCCTATTTATACTTTTTGTTTTTACTACAACTACAGCCTTTCAAGCTGTTTATTGTAGTTTGGTGTAGCCCAAGTAATAGGCCTATAGTTTGACAAAACTTCAACATATTCCTTGTTATTCCTTAATCACAATATGACACTATGCATCATTCTCTATGTTAGTCTACATTATGGAGGAAATTAGGAAATTGCCTGCTATTATTTTTCAAGAGGTGACAGTAATTACATCTGTCCTGGTCACTTCATATGCAAATCTTGCTCTATTGTGTCCCTTTGTGTACCAACAGTTAAATGAAATTGTTGATTGTATTGACTGAAACAATGTAAAATTGACATATTCTATATGTATACTCAAAATTTGTTACAGAAGGTATGACTTGCACCAGTGATGCTATACACCTCAATGAGAGTTTAAAAATATTTATAAAAGTATTAAAGCAAAAAAAAAAATTTCCATAAGGTTATTTATGTGAACTGTCTTCAATGTTATGCTTTCTGGAGAAATGGTTCTGTGCATTGCATTATTACAGCATATCGTGTAGGTGATTTTCTGAATTAAAAAGGGAAAAAAAATTGGAAGCTTTCAATGGATTAGAAAGAGCATACAGTTTGAGAAAAAGTATTATAGTATAAAAACAACTATGAAAAAAAAAGAAACATGGAAAATGGTAAACCTCGATTTGTAAATAATTACATCTTAATTTTTTATTGTTGTTAATGATGTTATAAAAATAAAGTTTTATGACTGACGCGCTGATAGACTAACTGCTGTTAAACTAAAAATAATACGTGTTAAAGAATTGCAAATTTGTACAGTTTGTTTAAAATAGTGGAAGAATATTTATTGCACAGTGTGGTCATTTTATATGAAGTTATCAATAGCATACATAGTTTTCCATTTACAGCATTTTTTTTAAGATTATTTTATATTTACAATGATGAGTCAGATGTATTCCATGGATCAGGTTATACTACTTTTATCTACACCTATTAAATCACTCACTTTACTAAAGATGTGCTTAGCAAGGCATGGGTGGTGTATTTTTTCACTTTATTTTGCCCATAATAAATAGACAAAAATGCAAGAACTTTTGTTCACCTTTAGCATTTTGAACATTTAAATAAGATGGTACAGTGGCACAGTGATTACCGGTATTCCCTCACAGATAATGGGTTCTGGTCCCATGCCCATTTACTGTCTATGTGGAGTCTGGGTGTTTTCTCCTTGTCTACACAGTTTTTCTTGCACATCTCAGATGTCTTGTGGATTAGGTTATTGGCATTTCTAAAGTGGCCTTAGTGAGGTAGACCGGGGATATACTTAACGCGATGCAACACGTGACCTTGCGCATGCTGCTGCTATGCAGTTAGTGTACAGTCTATACTTGCATGCGTACTTTAAGTAAATCAGGAGGATTCTGCCAGGTGTCAGTGCGAGAAATCATCATGGGGAGACAATAACGCCCGATTTCACTGTGTTGTGAGTTAAGGGAAGAAAGATTCTGCATTCTGATGCAAAAAAAGAATGTCAAGACAATATGTGATACTTTTAAATGTATTATGTCATTACAATGGGGAATATGCAATGCTTGTATTGCCTATGCGGGAAATAGATAAAGAAAAGCATCTTGAAAACATTTGCATGTTAGCATTTAAGTTTGGTGATTTGCTTCATCTCATTGAACCATTTCTCAAACATTGAAGCACACCGATTGATCCTGTTGGAGCTGCAAGCCTGCCGTTACATGTTGATAGTAATGCATTGCGTTAATTTCTAAGTACATGCTCAGAGGACACATCACAATAACACTGGGAATGGGTGTCAGCCATGATGCGTTCATATATGCATTCTGAAGTGAAGTATAAACTGGCCCTTAGTGTACCCTGCAGTGGATTACTGCCCTGCCCATGGGTGGATCCCATCTAGTTTCAGATAGCTCTTCCCCAAGCAGCTCAACCCCTGAAATGCATTTACTGTGTTATTGAATTCCAGAAAATTTTGACTAAAACAGTTTTAATGTTGAAGAAATAATGTCTCATAATGTCCTCAAACTTGCTTAATCCCTTTCAGGATTTTCTTTGGTTATACTGGCAGCATCTGGCTTAAAGTAAGAACTAATTCCTGGATAATGTGTTAGTTCATCCCAGTATTACTAACACCTACTGTACTATTAATAAAGAAGATCAAGCAAACAGTTTCATTATATTAGTAGACAATTTTTTTTAGTATTTTGACATTCTCTAATTCACTTCACGTTAACTTAAACTTCACGTTCTTATCTTTTATAGTTTTAATACCATTGCATTATTTTTTCTGACTAAAACATTATCATTGATGCAAATAGTAACAATTAACAGTTGATTAATGTGTCTTCCTGTCTTTTTTTGAAAATAAAAATCATATACTTGATGCACAAAATATTTTTAAAGTAAAAATTGCCTTCAAGAGTTGAAAATATACAACAATTGATTTTATTTCCAAGCATTTAGAGAATGCTATGTCAGCAGCATTGTTTCATATTGTTTATAAATGACACTTCTTAAGTATGCAGGCCACATTCATCAGCAGGCATAAATACTGCATCTGTCTGTATTTAGTTTTTTGAAACTTTAAGGTCATCTTTACAATATCATAGCTGCATAACACGGCCAGCTAACAAAGTCACACCTACAAAGTGATTTTCACTAAGTGAAAATGGATGAACTACATTATTTTTACATGCCTTGTTCTAAGCATTATATATATGAGCATAGCTACATACGCAGTGTGCATCTCTTTTTTTAACATTAAATCTGGTGGTTGCACTGCAAACGTAATTTTTTGATCCTTCCTGCAAACCTTTCATCAATTATGATGGATTACAGGAGCACCTAAAACATTAAAAGAAAGTACCTAGCCTACATGCCTCAAAACAAGCTAGAACAACTTAAATGGTGAGCAACACATTATTAACCATTGGCCTCATAACATAATCTATACAGAGGAATCTTGAAGAACAATAAGCTATGCTATCTTAAACTCTTCTTTCCCCAGCCAAGGAAAAGCAAGATTTAGCAATCTGGCACAACACACAAATTCAACAACATTTTCATACAATGAGTGGCCTTGGATGGATTAAGACAAGCATTACATACTGAAGACAATGATGTTGCACTAAAAGAGCACAACAATTTTTCAGCCAGTTTTCTTTTAATTAATAGTTATAATAAACCACACAAGGTATAATTTCAGTAGAGTTTAAATATTATACTTCAAAAAGCCACAGTATATGTAATGCAGAAACCAAAAAGTAATAATAAAAGTTTGTCATGTAGCAAATGCATTTCCCTGAAAATAGTGTAAATATACTGTATCGCTATACCACAAAAATATAATATCTAATTTATTATTGATCTTGTTATATTTTCTATTCAATTCCTGAATAATGCAATCAGACTAACCACATTCACCTTTAGAAAAAACTATGTACTTAAAGAAAAATATCTCATAATTATATAAATTATTACCATATCTTATGAAAAAATACGAAATGTTAAAGAAATGGATTGCTGCTTAGAAGCCTGTAAAACAAAATGCAGTCATACTGTTCAGAAAATAAATGTAATTAAAATGTACTGAAATAATAAACGATAACATGTATCTGAACAATAACAAGTAAAATCAATGATTTATAAAGTTTTTCATTTTTCATGAACATTTTTGGAATATAACTGCAGTATACTCTTAAGAAATAATTTTATTATGCAGAAAAACTGAGTTTCACTTCACAACTTTCAAATGTGCCCCTTTAAAACCTGATTCCAAAGAAATGCTCTACATTGATATATTTTGCATAGGTTTCAATAGACTTAAAGGAAGTATAAGCCTGTTTCACAGTTTCAGCGTAACCTATCAGCAGCAGTGTCTCCCAGCAGTGGGGAAGGATTTTGCATTTATATTGTGTCTGGATGAACCAGGAGTTGCCATTGGTTTAACCCTGTGTCTGGATGGCAAATTCAAAGCTGCACAATGAGTGATCACTAGCATAATTCATGTGCTTGCATTTTAACTGATATGTTTTCCTTGATTTTTTTTATGTGCAAGGATCTGTTTCTATTATTTCAGAAACACTGCATTGTACACAGAAATCTGTTTTATATTTATATGGCCATCAAAAATGTTGCTTGTTCCTTTTAGATTTATGTTTACATAAATACTTTTATCTGTTACCCCTTCGCCACCTAATAGCTAATGTGTGGTGAGCGTACTGGTGCTAAACAGCTGCCATCGCATTATCCAAGTGGATGCTTCACATTAGTGGTTGAAGTGGATTCCTATTCACTGTGTAGCACTATATAAATCTAAAGAATTATTATTATTATTATTAATATTATTAATTATCTGCTCAAAAGTTCAAACACCAAACTGGGTCAATAGCAACCAGTGTCTGTATTCTAAGTAATTTCCCTAAATAAAGTAAATCATTTTTATTTGGTTGAGAACAAAATAAAAAGATATTTCATATTGAAACACATTAAACAAACAAATAAAAAAAGTAAATACAGAAATGAGTATTGGTCAAAACACATTTCAGTATAAAGTACGTAGCTAGGTTAGGTTAAGCATCATCTTACAAAACAGTTTTCATTATAATTTAAATTTGTATGTTAATCCCTTAGTGAAAATCTGCCCTTTGTTTTTTTTTTCACTATGCACTGTGCTGTATAAGACACGAATTTTACTGTTGAATCACCTTGTGAATTAGCTGTAAGGCTTAAAATTTGTTTATTCTTGCCATTCACAGCATAATTTAATTTGAAGCAACATAATGGTACGAGGTCTGGGCCTGCCTTTGACTGCTAGCCTATTGATTTTACCACTAAAGTTATTTATGTATTGGCAGGACAGAGAGTGATATGTACCTAGAAGGTGTTATCATATGAAAGAAAAACAACCCTGAGGTTTTCTCCTAGTTATGTTATATGCAGGAAAAGAGCCATGTAAATTATTAATGGCAATTTGCAAAGAGCTCAACCAGCGGCTAAACTGTGTGCAATTTATAGCAGCTCTGCAGCCTTATGGGAAGATAAAGCTTTGTGATGTACTGCATATTTATGTTTGGTGAAAGGCGTCTTCAGGAGGTGAGAGTCTTCTAACTCTTAACATAGCTGTATATGTGTTTGGCTGATCTAAACAGAAATTTTGTCTTACTTTAAGCTATCAGCACGGAACAGTGAGGGTAGTTGGTTTCTATTCTTATATTTAGGAACCAGTTCAGTTTAAATAAAAAAAGAGCATGAATCAAAAAGATTGTTTCATTTCACCTGGTAAACGGCTTCACATACTGGATATGCCAGTCATGGAAGCTATAAATCCAACAGCTCCCAGCCTCATATTGCAATTACTAGTAGACCACCAGGCTTGTCTATCTGAAAAACAGAAACCTTTTTTATTTATTTTTTTTTTCTTTAATTAATTGCTTTAACAGTTGGTATGCCCTCCATTTAGCTTGCTGTCTTGTCTTTTTTCACCCACAATCAATACCCAGCCAGAGCTGCCCATTTTTGAGAGCGCTTTGCTTTTAATTGCAATTGTTTGTAAATAAGCCCCTCATTATGTAAAATAAGTGAATGGCTTTCACCATCACACTATTTCCACATTGTTTCTTCTTTTGCTCACATAGCTCTCTTAGCACAAGAGTCTCATTTCCATAATAAAGGAAATCTCTTACTATGCATTTACTTTACCACCAAATGAGCCATTTAATCCGTGATTCACTTTATTGTGTGTGGCTCTGCCATTGCTTTTCTTGATTCATTTATGCTGCCTTCTTTATAGCTCTAACTTTACTGAATGTTTTTTCAACAGGCTTAATTAGCATTATATTATTAGTAACTGTTATAGAATGAAATTGGAAATGGTGTATTATTTATTTGTAATTTATGAAAAGACATTGTTATCTTTTATCTAAGGCATAAATTGTGTATCTAATCCATTTGTTCACTATCAATCCTGTGATAAGCATATGTGAGACAGCTCACTGAATGGTGTTATTTTATTCTTTCCCATGTGTCCCAGTCATTTTGATTCTAGAGCCATAAGTGATGGTGATTACTTTCTACATACCCGTTTGGCTTGGTTCCTTTAAGCTGTAATACTATTTGCTTTGTAAAGCACCTTAAGATGAGGCAAAAGTTGACAAGCAGAAAAGCATATTATGTAGATCACAATACTGTAAAGCTAAATGCTAGAATGTAGAGTAGGTGCTGTACATCACCTTTGTGTAAGTCAGTTGACAAAACTATTTCTGATAGTGTTTCTCCTGATTATTCTATTCTCTGTCTTAAAAGATTTAGTTCTCATAGCTATTGGAGTGTAAGGCTATTGCTTTGTCATATTTGTGACCGATCTCTTTTCTTTATTTCATTATATGAATGTTTTTCACACCTCATTATTAATTACAAACCCAGTTCTCATTAAGGAAAAAGAGTTCATTTTGGGAAAAATTACACTCAGAGAACTTTATATCACAAGCCTATGCATAACCACAAAATATTCTGAACTTCTTGTTCAGGTCATCTGAGGCTTCCTGCTACTACACATTTTCTGTTAAACTGATAGTAATTCTAACAGGGCCTAAACATCAAAGGGAGATGTTTTACATCCCTGCTGTGCTAGTACATCTTTAACAAAACTCTACTTTTTTCTCTCTGATTTAAGGGCACTATTTGTAATAGCATGCTGGCTGACTGAGCAGTTTCAAGACTTGTGTTGTAAAATAGTGAAGTTCTGGGAAAATGTGATCATTTTTCATAACCAGGGAGCAGAAGTGATTTGAGCCTTACATTAATGTGTAGTTTAGTAGCCTAGGCCATTGTTTAGGTGCTAGTGGGCCATAATTGGATTAATTAAAGCTTCTTCATGTTTTTAAGGATACAGTAATTGCTGTAATTGTTGACTATATGCAGAAATTAGTCATGTTCAACTGAAGATTAAATCAACTGTAGTGTCATAAAAATCTAGACTGAAACCAAGGAATCACATGAAAGAGAAAGATATGAATATAGTTCAGTCAAGTACTGTAATGAATCATATTTTTTCTGTTATTTTTTGATGATTACTGACTGTCCTTTATATTTGCAAAATTAATTACAATTGGTTTAAACTTAATTTTCAGTTGATAGAAAGAAACAAATTGTTTGAAAGCTGGCAACATGCAGCAATGTTCACTTGTCTGCTACTGTATCGCTTTGTAACAAGCTTTTGCATGAAATGTTGGCAGCTGAGTAATGCACTAAAATAAAATAAAATGTAAACATGTAAAATCTGTTTTAACAAGTTATATTGTAATCTTCATTTAATATGTTTTAGTGCCAGATATATTTTCAAAAATATAGCCATCATCTACTTTGCATGTTGTCTATTATATAGATAATATGATTATTAACTCATACATTCTAAAACCCATTTAAAAACATTCTTCTATGTATTTTTCTGTGAGTCATGCTTTATAATCATTTGTTGCTTGATGAGACCAGCAAAGATAAATACTGAACTTCTAGCTCTGATCAGTATTTTAAGCATTCCATTTTCTTATGAATTTTACTGCAGGATTCATTCTCAGATTTTGGTATGATTGCTGCTCTTGTATTTTAAAAATTTTCCTTGATTTTCAAATGCATTTTCTATCATTTCAAACTGTTTTCTTCTCATTTTGCATACTTTTTGTATTTTACACATCTGTGCTTCCATAAGTGAAATTAAATTGCATCAAATAAATTTACCTGATGATCTACAGAAACCTGATGCACTTTACTGTATTTCCTTTGCTGCAGGGTGAACACATTTTTACTTTTAATAGATGTTTATTCTTCTTGAAAGAGAACTATAAGTAAAAGAAGCAAGAGAATGCATGGCAAATTAGTAATGAGCAGGACTCTCTGTTATACGGCACAGAATATATGGAAAGAAACATTAACCTCAATCAGAAATGAATTATGTTGAAAATTAATACTGAATAAGGTTCAGAAAGATTTATTGTCTCTTTTCAAAGTGTTCAGGAAAAAATGTCCTTATAACTTTACCTAAGAACTATGAGTTCTTTCTGTTTGATGGCAGTAATTTTAAGAAAGATGTGAATTCACTGTGTTTAGTGAACTGTTAGCTACTAGGGATATATACATTTTCCATAAAAAGCATATTCTCAGTAAGGTGTGCAATATATGTTGCCAGCTTATCAATTTTAAACTGTAGTTTAATGCAGTCCTCATTTCAGGTCTGTTGAGTCTTCTGGTCTGAAAAAAATATAACTAATATATCCTCCATATTGGGTATAGTAACATGTTTGCATTAAAAAAATACACATTTCTACAAAAACATAATAATCTAAGTAAATTCAGTCCATCTGCAGCTGATTGCTAATTGACACAATATCTCATCCAGTGGTTTTTTAAATGGCAAGTGGATCTGTACTTCTACAACGAAACATGTCACTTTACTCCATATTTCATTCCTTTGTATAAAGGAGTAATTTATTTTCTGTCTTGTATACACTTCCTGAGGTTTCACCAGTATTTGGAATTGTATAATATTGGTCTCATATCATCTAGTAAGATTATGCACACCTTTCTACACCACTTTTCAATTATTGTAAAATCCTCCATCCATCCATTTATTCAATCCATAGTCAGAGAAGTGTGAACCTTTCCCAGCAGTATTTGGTGCATAGTAAGAACCAATCCCATGCAAGGCACCAGTTCATGACACAGTACATTTATGCAAATACCCACTCTCATTTACAATGGGGTAATTTAGAATTAGTAATTATACCTAACACCCATTTTGGTATGTTGGAGGAAACCAGAGTACCTCAAAAAAATGTACACAGATACAGAGAGGAAATGCTAATTCCACATTAGAATTTGAACTATCTAGTCTGGAGTTAAAGAGGCAGTAGCACTAAGCGTAGTTAACCCCTACATGTTGCCACAAAATGTAATGTAACTATTAACAGTGTTGTTTAATTTATAGTTTTGTACGTAGGTTTTGGGAAGTACAATGGTTCACTTATTAACACTGTCACTCACAATAGAAGCTTCTGGTTTCATTGTGATATAAAAGTTTCCATGTACCCAGTGTCTATAAGGATTTTCAACAGTTACCCTGGTTTCCTCCAGCATTTCGAATATGTGAAAGATAGGTTGATTTGCCATCAAAATTGTCACATTTTAAGTGAGTGTGCCTTTTGATAGATTAATACCCTGAGTTGCTAGAATGAACCTACCACAACTCTTTATATGAATAACTGAATTTGAAAAGTGAATGAATGATGAAAGGGTTCTCTCGATAACAAACATAATCCACTTTGAAATTATATACAATATTTTATAGAAACTTTTTTTTTATTAAATGTGTTCTTGGTGATGGCAGGTAGTGTGGTGTAGTGGTTAAGGATTTGGACTGCAAATTCTGAAGTTGCATGTTCATATGCCACTACTGGCACTATGTAACTATGAGCAAGTCACTTGATCTGCCTGTGCTCCAATTGGAAAAACAAAGAAAATGTAACCAGTTGTATTTCTAATGTTTGTAAGTCCCCTTGTACAAAGGCATCAGCCAAATAAAACGTACAGTATGTAAGGTGATACATATGTCTGCTATGGCAGTGCAAAAAATAGTCTAGTTTAGTCAGCATCAGATATGTGGACAGTTTAAATCTAATATAGTTACTTGACTGTAAAAGTGCCTGTGCCTGTCTTGAATTTTTGGTCTTGAGGAAAATTAGGAGATTTGTTTGATAAATACACCATATGATAAAGATATTTATATTTTTTTGCATTACAATGATTGAATGCTGCATAAAACTGGGAAAGAGCTTCTGGGTAACTCGACTTTTCTTCCTGTTAAATGACTATGAGCATTTGAGCATTTAGTTAATTATGGTTGAACAGCATTGCAGAAATTTAAATGAAAAGCCTGTTGTAGCTTTTTATGTATTTTTTCATTTCTTATGGCACATGCTGCATATTGTTGTGATAAGAAACATGAGATTTGCTCTTCTTAATCATTTCTTCACAAAGTAATCTAGCATTGCCTGGCCTAATACTGAAAAATGCAATTAACAGAATAAATACGGTAGGATACAGTCACATATTGCTAAATCTTATTGCAATCTATAAGATTACATTCAATGATTTTAATATAAACTTCCATCCATACCTTTTTTATTAAACCCACCTAATGGGATGAACTAAGTGTACAAAGATTTCAATTGATAGATAGAACGGATAAATAGCACAGCAAGATCTGCATTAGCATAGTTTTGAAACAGCTGACAGATTTTGAAGGACAGAGCAAAGTAGTTAAATTTCATATACACTACATAGCATAATATAATTTTCTCAAAACTCCTTATTTCAATTTAGGGTCATTCATTGGGGTCATTGTGAAGTTCATCTTGGACACAAATCAGGAGCCACTCCGAATGAGGCATCAGTCCATCACAGGGCTTACTCACTTACACACTAACATTCACTCAAGGCCAATTTGGAAATGCCAGTTAACCCACCACACATTTTTAGGGATGTGGCAAAAAAAGGAAGAAACATCCATTGCCAAGAAGAGTAGGTGAAAAAATTTTAAAGACAGCAACCAGACAAGGGTTTTGAACCCAGGATGCTCATCACTGTGCTACTGTACCATCTACATCATAGTGATTTATTATATAAATTCACCTACAATATTAGTTAAATATCCTAAGACACATGATCAAACATTTGTGCCTAAATAAAGAATTCAATGTATAATTTTCATATGAATTATATGAGAGGGTCAGTAATGTAGACATATGTAATGACTATAAAACATACAGTACTATATTTTCACAAACTGTAGCTGTATTGACTTATGACCAAAAATGTGTTTTAATTATACTATCTATGAAAGATAGAATTTGTCCAATGAAGTTAATACTTCTAAATCACAAAAACTTTCAGGATATAATACTGTCTTGTTGAAAAATGCAGGGCAAGATCAAGAAAACTGCAAGTGAAAGTAATTTCTGCATTTAGAGTCCTGAGGGGCATAATCATGTGGATTTAGGAGTTAAATTAGTTTCACTTGTAAAGGACAAGTAACTTGAAACATAAATTTCCTCTGATTAAAAAGAAAATACCTGAATTTATACCTCAGTTATAACCAAAAAACAAAAAAAATATTTAAAATTATATTGCAAACTGAATCATACTAGTTGCTATTACACAGACTGTACCCTAGACAGGCCAGTTGAAATTATTGCTGGTGTTTATGCCTTTGGTAACTCCTCCAGGTAACTCGTCCTGTCTCAGTATTATTTTTATGAGTCCAGGAATATGTAGGATGTGTAAGATGAGCAACGTATAACCAAAGCACACTCCCCTCACAACTGTTCTCTCTCTTCCTGCACTAATCCCTAGATTCATTGTACCTGTCGTTTGAGCCAACCTGAAAAAATATCTTTATGACCTGCATTGGAAATAATCAGGGCCAAAGGGTAAAACATCCACTCAAATTAAATAATTTTGCCTGCTAAAATAGAAGAGCTGGAGCAAAAAATGCCTCCAAAGTTTTGTGTAAAATTAATGCTAATTTAATATTTGCCACTCTGATTCCATCTAATGGTGATGGTGTTATGTTTTCTCTCTCCTGCCTTTGCATGCTGACTATGTAAACACTCTTGTTTATAAAATGGACCATTTCATTATATGACCTACAATTGCAATACCTGCTGTAAACATAAATATAATACTACCAAGCACCCTTCTCTCCACAATACTCATAAATAATCACCAATACACGCTACAATAATCAATCCTCCACTCCCAGACACGTTGCCACCCTTCCACCCAGCTAAGCTCACTTGTCTGGGGTTTCCCAGAGTCCTTTATAGTCCCTGACCCGGAAGTGGTTTCATCCCAACAATCCATAAGTCCTTATCACTTCCGGGTCAGATTAAAAGTCCTTTTCTTCAACCCAGAAGCACGTCGTTCCTTCTGGTCATGTAATCATGATGCACTTCCGGGTTATAGGGCACGTAGCCTTCTGTAAGCCTCCCTACAGCGGCTCCTGGTGGTCCCCATGGTATCTAGCAGGGTTGTTTATAACAACTACAATATCCATAATGCCCTGCTGGAATTTGGGGACCTTCCATGCTGCTGGAAGACCTCCATCTGGCGGCCTGGCGGTATGGACCGGAATATTTGGCTGGCCATCCCTCACACACAGTACCTTAAATGAATTTCAACAAGACTCATTGAGGTTTCCCTCACAGTAGTGCCAGTGCAAGTATCATATATCTGCATACAATGAGTGATTGTCAATCTGTCTGATGGCACATTTGAAATGGGATCATTTAATTAACAGGTTGTCTAATGTTAGCTATAAGATTATGTTATCAAACCAGACTGGAAATGTTAATCAGTGGTTCTCAAAGTGTGACCATATGACCACATTTGGTCCACAAATCTTAATCAAGTGGTCTGCAAAGTGACGTTCAAAATATTTCCGCACTTATTTTTTAACTCTATTTATTAAGGATTTAAGAAAAAAATTACATCACTTTTCTACATAGTCACCTTTCTTCATCCATCCATCCATTGTCTCCCGCTTATCCGAGGTCGGGTCGCGGGGGCAGCAGCTTCAGCAGAGATGCCCAGACTTCCCTCTCCCCGGTCACTTCTTCTAGCTCTTCCGGGAGAATCCCAAGGCGTTCCCAGGCCAGTCGAGAGACATAGTCCCTCCAGCGTGTCCTGGGTCTTCCCCGGGGCCTCCTCCCGGTTAGACGTGCCCGGAACACCTCACTAGGGAGGCGTCCAGGAGGCATCCTGATCAGATGCCCGAGCCGCCTCATCTGATTCCTCTCAATGCGGAGGAGCAGCGGCTCTACTCTGAGCCCCTCCCAGATGACTGAGCTTCTCACCCTATCTTTAAGGGAAAGCCCAGACACCCTGCGGAGGAAACTCATTTCAGCCGCTTGTATTCGCGATCTCGTTCTTTCGGTCACTACCCATAGCTCATGACCATAGGTGAGGGTAGGAACATAGATCGACTGGTAAATTGAGAGCTGAGCCTTGCGGCTCAGCTCCTTTTTCACCACGACAGACCGATGCAGCGCCCGCATTACTGCGGATGACGCACCGATCCGCCTGTCGATCTCACGCTCCATTCTTCCCTCACTCGTGAACAAGACCCCGAGATACTTGAACTCCTCCACTTGGGGCAGGATCTCGCCACCAACCCTGAGAGGGCACTCCCACCCTTTTCCGGCTGAGGACCATGGTCTCGGATTTGGAGGTGCTGATTCTCATCCCAGCCGCTTCACACTCGGCTGCAAACCGATCCAGAGAGAGCTGAAGATCACGGCCTGATGAAGCAAACAGGACAACATCATCTGCAAAAAGCAGTGACCCAATCCTGAGCCCACCAAACCGGACCCCCTCAACGCCCTGGCTGCGCCTAGAAATTCTGTCCATAAAAGTTCTGAACAGAATCGGTGACAAAGGGCAGCCCTGGCGGAGTCCAACTCTCACTGGAAACGGGTTCGACTTACTGCCGGCAATGCGGACCAAGCTCTGGCACCGATCGTACAGGGACCGAACAGCCCTTATCAGGGGGGCCGGTACCCCATACTCTCGGAGTACCCCCCACAGGATTCCCCGAGGGACACGATCGAAAGCCTTTTCCAAGTCCACAAAACACATGTAGACTGGTTGGGCAAACTCCCATGCACCCTCCAGGACCCTGCTAAGGGTATAGAGCTGGTCCACTGTTCTGCGACCAGGACGAAAACCACACTGTTCCTTCTGAATTCGAGGTTCGACTATCCGAGAGACCCTCCTCTCCAGGACCCCTGAATAGACTTTTCCAGGGAGGCTGAGGAGTGTGATCCCTCTGTAGTTGGAACACACCCTCCGATCCCCCTTCTTAAAGAGGGGGACCACCACCCCGGTCTGCCAATCCAGAGGCACTGTCCCTGATGTCCATGCGATGTTGCAGAGGCGTGTCAACCAAGACAGCACTACAACATCCAGAGCCTTGAGGAACTCCGGGCGTATCTCATCCACCCCCGGGGCCCTGCCACCAAGGAGTTTTTTGACCACCTCAGTGACCTCAGTCCCAGAGATGGGGGTGCCCACCTCTGAGTCCCCAGGCTCTGCTTCCTCATTGGAAGGCATGTTAATGGGATTGAGGAGGTCTTCGAAGTACTCCCCCCCACCGACCCACAACGTCCCGAGTCGAGGTCAGCAGCGCACCATCCCCACCATATACAGTGTTGACACTGCACTGCTTCCCCTTCCTGAGACGCCGGATGGTGGACCAGAATCTCCTCGAAGCCGTCCGAAACTCGTTCTCCATGGCCTCCCCAAACTCCTCCCACGCCCGAGTTTTTGCCTCAGCAACCACCAAAGCCGCATTCCGCTTGGCCTGCCGGTACCTATCAGCTGCCTCCAGAGTCCCACAGGACAAAAGGGACCGGTAGGACTCCTTCTTCAGCTTGACGGCATCCTTCACCGCCGGTGTCCACCAACGGGTTCGGGGATTGCCACCACGACAGGCACCGACCACCTTACGGCCACAGCTCCGGTCAGCTGCCTCAACAATAGAGGCATGGAACATGGCCCATTCGGACTCAATGTCCCCCACCTCCCTCGGGACATGGTCGAAGTTCTGCCGGAGGTGGGAGTTGAAGCTACTTCTGACAGGGGGCTCTGCCAGACATTCCCAGCAGACCCTCACAACACGTTTGGGCCTACCACGCCTGACCGGCATCCTCCCCCACCATCGAAGCCAACTCACCACCAGGTGGTGATCAGTTGACAGCTCCGCCCCTCTCTTCACCCGAGTGTCCAAGACATGTGGCCGCAAGTCCGACGACACGACCACAAAATCGATCATCGAACTGAGGCCTAGGGTGTCCTGGTGCCAAGTGCACATATGAACACCCCTATGCTTGAACATGGTGTTCGTTATGGACAATCCGTGATGAGCACAGAAGTCCAATAACAAAACACCGCTCGGGTTCAGATCGGGGGGGGGGCATTCCTCCCAATCATGCCCTTCCAGGTCTCACTGTCATTGCCCACGTGAGCATTGAAGTCTCCCAGCAGAACGAGGGAGTCCCCAGAAGGTATGCCCTCTAGCACCCCCTCCAGGGACTCCAAAAAGGGTGGGTACTCCGAACTGCTGTTCGGTGCATACACACAAACAACAGTTAGGACCCGTCCCCCCACCCGAAGGCAAAGGGAGGCTACCCTCTCGTCCACCGGGGTAAACCCCAATGTACAGGCTCCAAGTCGGGGGGCAATAAGTATTCCCACACCCGCTCGGCGCCTCTCACCGGGGGCAACTCCAGAGTGGTACAGAGTCCAGCCTCTCTCAAGGAGATTGGTTCCAGAGTCCAAGTTGTGCGTCGAGGTGAGTCCGACTATATCTAGCCGGAACCTCTCAACTTCGCGCACTAGCTCAGGCTCCTTCCCCTTCAGAGAGGTGACATTCCACGTCCCAAGAGCCAGCTTCTGTAGCCGAGGATCGGACCGCCAAGGTCCCCGCCTTCGGCCACCACCCAACTCACACTGCACCCGACCTCCTTGGCCCCTCCCATAGGTGGTGAGCCCATGGGAAGGGGGACCCACGTTGCCTCTTCGGGCTGTGCCCGGCCGAGCCCCATGGGTGCAGGCCCGGCCACCAGGCGCTCGCCATCGAGCCCCACCTCCAGGCCTGGCTCCAGAGTGGGGCCCCGGTGACCCGCGTCCGGGCAAGGGAAAACGCCGTCCAAAATTGTTTTTCATCATAAGAGGTTTGTTTAACCGCTCTTTGTCTCCTTTCTTTTGCGATACAATTTTCCCAGAATCATACCAACTTTTTAATGCCCAATTACTACTACTCCCGCCTTCACCATTTCCAACAAGAAAACAAATGTGCGGAAACTTTTTGAACATCCCTCGTATATACAGCCAAAATGAGAATATGCCACAGTTGCATGTGCTTTGTGGAGAAGATTCACAATAAGTCAGCAACAGACACACCTGCTCTCACTGCCACCAACATTCCACATTATCTTAAATCTTTTAGTAAGCTATTCACTACTGTTTTACTTCTTCACCTCTTGTTGTGATCACCCAATCTCTTTCTCTTGCTTGAATGCTCAAATTAGAACCCTTTCTATTCTATCTTTTGTTGGTTACTATGCAGGTCTGTCTTTTAAATTCATATTGATGTTGACCTGTACAGCCCATCTTTAGCCATTGCAATTCTTTTATTTTATGCAGCTTGTTCATGCTGCATCTGTGCAATCACGCTGCTGTTACATTGTCTTTATGACCAAGTTATTATTATTGATCACTGAATAAAATGTGAGGAGTTAAATGCAAATTTAGAAACACTGGACTAGAATTTTAATATTTTTCAATAAATGTCTTTAGTAAAATAAATGTAATAATTGTAATTCAGAATTACTTAAAAATTAACTGTTGGCCATAGATGATCCACCATATCTTTCAACATAGAAAATTGGTCCTTGGTCTGAAGCACTTCACATACTATTGGCTTATAGGATACATGTTTTCTTGTGATCAATATATTGCTTTTGTTTTGACTTTTTTAATTAATAGAAATTTGAGTCTTTACACTGCACAATTTGCATTTTGTTCTGCTGTTGATGAGGGTAAATTTGTTGATTTCACTATTTTGATAAGGAAAGATGTTATTTTGCATTTTTTTACAAAATACCTCTATTTATGTATAAAATGCCAGTGGATTTCAGTCAGTGGGAGTAAAAAATATTTCTGAAAAAAAATACATTATTTTCCTACTGTTCACCTAGCCAAGCTCTTGATTTACTTCTGGCATTAAAAAAGCAAGCTAAGGCTTCAATCAACCCAGAGCATGTCCTAAAGGTATGGGTTAAATGTTGACTATTTTCAAGGGACAACACAGTCCTGCTTTTCCCCATCAAGGGTCCAGTTATGACTAGTTGTTAAAGTAACAGTTTCCTATTAGTCTTCAGTGGCATCACCCTGAAATTAACAAAAAGGTCCCGGGTCTCCAAGTTAGGATCAAGTGCTTCCACTCACTGGTCTTAGGTCAGCTATGTCATAGCTTCCTATCTCTTCCTAAGTGGAGGGTCAAGTGACTCTAGCCCTTGCTATGTTACATGAATTCTAGAAGGCTAAGGGACTTTTGTGAGCATCTTAGACAGCTTTTGTTCTAGTGCCTCTCAACGTTTTCCTTCTGGGGCATGGTTTCAATGGAGGCCTAATGCATTCTAGAGTTCCTTGTCCTCCCATTGTGCTTTTTTTTTCTCTCTCCTTCTCTCTCACAGAATTTCTTTCAGAACATGCTACTACATTGTGCCATCCTCTTGGCATCTTCCATGCCCAACCTACTTAGAAATAAATAAATGTGTTTTGATAGAATGCACTTTATGGGCTTGTCTTTCACAGATATTGATGTAAACGTCAATATACTATAAAATACAAATACAGGTAACCAAAACCTTATTTCTCCTAAGTTTGATAGCACAGATTTGGAGTAATCCACATGCTTTGCCTCTCCAAATTTTACAAACTAGTAAACACTTTAGTATTATAGCTTTTTCTGTTACTCGAGGGAAATCATATGGTTGGGAACAGTTATTATTCCTGAAAAAAAAACCTGTCTATTATAACTAAATACAATTGTTTCAGTGAAATTAGATACAGTTTCAGTCTAGAGGTAAAACTGGTACTTCCTATCAGAAAGCAATGTGGCAGTGACATGTGTTAATATGAAAACTTTAACTACAGACTATATAGTAGATGACAATGAATTTAATAAGAAAATATAATCAGGAGTGCAATATTCAAAACACAAAAGTAAAGTATAATAATAGCCTAAAAGCCTTAGTAAGCAGCTCTCCAAAGTTTACACTAAATATTATCAGCTCAAAGAAATTGGCTTGTTTATCTGATATAATTACAGTAATCCAATAAAATGTTAGTAAAATAGATGCTTTGCCTAGTGATATAAAACTGAAATTGTCTTCTGTGATAATGCTTGTTTTAATTTTAATTAATCTTTTTTGAGGCCATATCTCAACAGAAAACATTTTTTGGTTTTATTGCCTTTTATGTTTAGAATGTCTCTACATTATGAAAAGAAGAACAATAGGTGTACTGTTATGGTTTCCCCTTTCTCAGGCTTGATTTGTTAACTTCAAAGTGCCTCCCTGAAACTTTAAATTGCTTAGCCACTCCAAATTAACCTTTTGTATGTATTGGCTGTTTGAGTAAGCATTCTTTCAGAGTGACTGTTATCTCTTAAAGGTTTATATCTGCATTGTATTTTGCTTTTGGGATTGTCCCCACCTCCCCCTGACTTGGAAACATATGGATAAATATTTGGATGACAGCATTTTACATATAAATCTAGTGGTCCACTTTACTGTCTTGCTGAAGCCAGACATGAAACACGTGTCTGGAAACAACCATGAGTGAATTTTATTAAAATGGGAACAATTAGATAACTCATTAAATGTCACATTCCTAAACCAACCCAACGCATCATGAAGACTGTGCTGTAATTATGTGTAGTGATTTTAAGTTGCAAAGAGCTGTGGAGCTTTCATTAACTTGGACGAACAGAGAGCAGAGCTATGATTCTGATAAACTATCTACATCTGAGCAGTCTCCTAAAAAGACCCCTTTTAAACGCGCAAATATGTGTTGCATGTGCAGAGAGCACATTACATGTTTTAAAAAGAAACATAACCTGTTCCAAGAGAAAAAACCTTTCTGTAACATCAGTCTATACGTTTGATTTAAAGACATCAATGGACAAGTAGTAAATGTAAACGATACGTTATCGCAAGTAGCTGTGCATGATCTCTGTTGCTTGGTTACAACAATAGTGTCAGAATCGATACAAGTTTGAAAGAAATGACAGGTATTTTCATAAAAATATGAACAGCAAAATATGCATTTAAAGGTTATGATGTGTTATACCCCATCAAAAGGATTGTCGTTAAGAGAGCTGATAATGAAAAGCCACAGGAGTTGTAGATTTCAGTACTCAAAACACCCAAATCCACAAAGCTTACTAATGACACCAGTAAAGTGTGGACAAGGCTGTATAGCATGCACCTGCTGACTGCATATCTAAACGAGTAACTAAAGTAAGTTAACAATACTGTCTAATTGAAAATGCAAACATGTCATTGCCAAAATATATTTTTTTGATTTAATGCTGTTCTTCCTTTGCGACATTAATGAAGGCAGATCACCAGAATATTTACTGGACTCAAATGAGTTTGGTACTGACTCTTATCAGTAAGAAACAGAATCAGTTTGTCTGTTACCTCCATTATATGGCATTTAGTATAGGCTTGTCAACAGCAGTGCTAATATTTGTGCTGTGCCATCTGTTGGAACAAAACCTGCAATACATTTGCATTTTATTACTACATACATTGCAAAATACTTTCCATTAGATGGTGCATCACAGATTGTCACACTTAATATGCACATCATATTGTAGCTACTAGCCAGACAGAAATTGGCTTTTATATTATAGATTTCTGTTGAATGGGGGATGGAAAGTGTAACCTTGTTTTAAGAGTGCACCACTATTGAGTTTAATGCCCCCACCTATTAACTAGAAAGCTTTATGGCCTCTTGATAGCTCTCCATGAATTCGCCCACACTCTGCTTGGTGACTTGCCATCTAAAGTCTTAGGCAACACTGCATATTTTCACCCATGGTACCATATTTTCACTCAGGTTTTTTTCTTGTATTTTGTTAATTTCTTGGTGTTTTTGGGGCATTATTTAGTAGGTTACTCATAAGCACTATAATTGTAAAATTCTTCTTTTGCTAGATGCCTGCTACAGCAAATTTACTTGTTATACTAGACATAGTGCAGGTGTACTAGCTGTGATTTCATTTTGGCTATGCAATGGTAGGGAGGAGGCAGTAGCATTTCATGTGGTCAATGTTTATTTAACAAAATACTTTATAATATGAGATTATAGTTTTGACTCCAGCTGCTCTCTAACATTTTTTTTATATTAAGGAGACCTACATTGTGATAGAAATACACATAAAAGAGGAGAATCTAATATTTTTTGTTTGCTTAAAAGTATTTGGGATGATCACTTGATAATCTTTCATAGTTTAGGAATGAATCTGTAAAAAATGTTACATGGAAGATACATGCTGCCTTTTGTATAGTAAAAGAAATTTCATTGCTGTAGAGTCCTGAGTTTGAATCCCAGCTGGTACTCTGCATGATTTTGCACATTCTTTCCATGTCTGTATATAATTATTTCTGGGTTCTGTAGTTTTCCTTTCACATTCCAGAGATAAGCATGTTTGGTTCATACCAACACTAAAGCTGTGTGGAAATGGGAAATATTTTCTATGGTGGGTTGGTTCCCTGTCCAAACTTGATTTCCACCTTATGCCCAGTGCTGTTTAATTAGATACCGATGCCATTTGCCTCTGAAGTGAATAAGTGGGTAGCAAGATGGATGGATAGGGATTGAGTCAACTTTGAAAAACAGAGAAAACTAATGTCGATTTAGTTAGACGGCTCTCCCAAACAAACATAATTCATCAAATAAGATATTTTATTCAGATTAAGAATCCTCCTGGAAGCCAAGCTAATCCATCCAATGAATAGCTCTAGGAGGACAAAATTTTAAAAAGCTCTAAACTTCTTAAATTTGATTTATAGCAGTCCTTGAATCATCATTACCAGATAAACTGGAAACTCCAGTGTTATTTATTGTGTCTCATAGAAGGTAATTTAAACTTAGTGATATTGGTGTGCCTTGAGAATGCTGTTTGTTGTCTTTGTTGCAGTTTTACAGGACAGGTTAACCATCTAACAGAACACTTGTCTGGAAACAAAACATGACTGAATAACAACAGGTTAAGGAAGCACTTTGAATGGTTTGGTCTTATTACATATCTTGCCACAGCGATATCAGGGATAATTAAACAGGATTTCTTTTTTAATTCTTATCCCAATGTTATTTGAAGAGAATTTAGCAAAGGGGATCTTGCACTGACCTTGTCATTGCCCCTAGTGAGGAGAAGATAAAAGAGGTTCCACTAGGGCTTTACAATGCCTTTTTCTTTAGACAATTGATTGCATTTTGTTGGTCACGGGAGACTGTTTCAGTGTGTAAACCTATCAGCCTTCCAAGACTAAAACCTCAGGAGAAATGAATTCAGAGTAAAGTTGTACACACTTTTTAAAGCAATGTGAGACACAGTCAGTGTAATGACTCAGCCTTTTTCCCAAATAAATAAATATTTACTGTTGAAAATAATGTATGAAAAAGCGAAGACTATATTAAAAGAACATCAAGCAACATTACCTCCATGTGAAATTATAAACCACATTAATTTATGAATTGCATGGTAGCTTCAAAAGTTCATTAATATGCCTTGGTACTCTTTAATGTGTTCAAGTGTGAGTGGTAAGGGCTACAAAAACATGTCTCTTGTCAAAAATTTCAGAAAATAAAAAAGAGCATCTCTGGCACAATTCTGTAGATTAACTATATTCGTTTTGGTTACCATAATGACAATGACACTTGATGAATTATTGCCCATACTTTAAAAGACACACATGTGCAGAGTTTATTCCATCTAGCCTTTCACTGCAAATCAATGTAAACAAATGACATAATGTTTGAAGTTTACATATTTCATTTTTTTATTATTATTTATCATGTAACTGTTAAGAATGTATCAAATATATTTAAAAACTAATGTATATCTACGGTATTGGGAGTTTTTATTATTTCTGGGATGTTATATGCTGCTAACTTTAAGGAGGAAGGTCTAAAACTTTTTTTTTATTGCAGTTATAGATACTTTTTCAAACTTGATATTGTGCTTTTGTTGATAGCCCATTTAAAATAAACAAGCAAACTTTATTTTATATAATAAGTCTATATGGTGAACTTCATCACAAGTAAATTTCAAGCACATTTGTGACAGCTGGAAAACAGGCAGTTTCTCAGAACCATTGAATGAGTCAGGACAGAGGATAAACAAGTAACCTTATGGTTTGCCACCATGCCTTTATTCCTCAAGTACCACCCCAATTTATATTGTTGAGTGGAGCTAAAAATGGTGTACTATTTCTGTTTTTGGTTGTCAGTGAACAGCTTCTCAAAAGTTTTTATTTTCTTATTTTCGTTTATCAGGGATGCATTTCTTAATGCACAAAATAATCGAAACCCTAGATTACAGTTTTTTGTGTGTGGCAATTATAATGTAGGCTTGATGGAAGGAGAGTATAGTAGAAGGAGATGAGCAATGTGCCTGGTCGAGAATAATTCTTTTTCATTCTGAAGAGGCAGCCCAGACTCCCTGGTAACACAATTCAATTGAAGCCAAAGACATTTTAATGTACTGCACTCAGTAATTTGTACTAAAGCCCGTTCATAATTAGGCAGGACTTTTAATTTATAATCATAATTACAACAGAATCATATTTTAGGACTTGTCAGGTTTCAGGGTATATGAATGTTGAGGCACAGTAGGATTCTCATTAAGCTGTTCAAAGGCTGGATGCTGTTTTGACTGGCCATCAGTAACTGGGAGGAGAGTATCCTTCTAAAGTCTCTAAATTGCTCCTGCTGCGCACTAACAAGTAAATCACATGGTGCATTATTTACATACAATGACATTCAGAAATGACTTTTAAAAATGCATATTTTTTGATAGCATTCTTATGCATTGGCTTATTTGTTATACTAATTTAACTTAGTAGAAGAAATTAAAAGGTTAATTATTATCTTTTTTTTAATTTATTAATGTGCCTGTTGAAATTGATAAATTATTATTTATCATTGTGCATTTTTTTTAAGTGAATTTGATATTTTTAAATAAATTTAGCAGTTAACTTAAGGTTGAATACAGTTTTAATGCACTTCACCAACCCTAAACAAAGAACAGCGTAGGATATTTGTAATACCCCTACATTGAGTGAAATGCTTGATCACTTGAAAGGAAAGGCTAAGGAGCTGGTTACTGGTGAGCATATGTTGACATGATTCATACTACTGAATAAGAAAATAAGGGAGAGAACCACTAGAGGAAGAGAGCATTATCATATACTATATATACTGAGCTCCAGTTGTTATTTTGTGGAATGTCGCAACAAGTAGGGTGATTTGCTTAAAAATGAGGCAGGGTGGGATTGGTGCTGACGGCTCACAAATGGCAAAGTGTTGTGAGTCTAACAGCCTTTACATAAGATGGAAATAAAGAAATTATAGTCTTTTGATAGCCAGGGGTGCAAATCCTCACACTGGACCGAGTAAGCCCCCCCCCATGCAGATAACCTCTGTTCTGTGTTTTATTTTGCTTCTGTTTTTTTTTTTTCCTATGTGCAATATGTATCGTCTATGATAATATCTTAATTGTTGTTTAAATGATGTGTGAGCTGAAATTATCGAGTATGTCACTCACTTTGCAAAAAACTATCAAAAACACATCATGAGACTCCACATATTCACTATATCGTGTAACCTAACAGGATAGACTACTGCGCAGGCACAAAGTGAGTGCATAGGCTGAGAAGGTCCTTACTGCAGGGCGTGGGATGGAGCTGAGATAGAGCTCAGAGGAGTGAGGTGCAGAACTCAAAGGGACATGCACATACATGGGCGAAGATAAGATTTCAAACCCACCAATGAAACATTATCTGCGTTTGCATAGTTAGATGTGGTCGACCCAGAGTTTGTCGCCCCATCCCATCCTGTTTGCTGCTGCAGGGAGATTTACTCGATCTGTCAAAGCACTTCTTCATTTTCCTCCAGAAATGATCAGTTCATAAAATGCTATGTAAACTCCAAAATATTAAGTTATTATACATTTTACAAAACGGTGAAAGTATTGCTTCAATTTGCAGTGTAGGAAGAACAACAGTGACAAAATTGAAAAAACGTGTCGAAAACACAAGCCACGGACAGTAATATTATTCTGTATTAATGTTAATGTTCTTCTATATTGTAATTTTCTTTTTAAATCTGTTGTTTTGTTAATATATTATGTCATGCAGGCAGCTAGTGATGGGCTGTGTTGGAGCAGAAATTGCTGGAATGCTATAAGTGGTGGGACTGGATGAAGGGCTTCTGTTCTATAAGGGATGGACATGAGTCTTAGGAGATGAGTGAAAGGAGAAGTTATGAGAAAAAGGAAAGTGCAGCGGAAGGAAGTTTTGAATAGGGAGTCAGGAGACATTAAGCAGGAGTGTTTGTGGAATAGAGAAAGACAGAACATGAGTGGGAGGACATAAACAGATAGTAGGAAAAGCTTTATTTTATTGTTCTGGAGGTGTGTTCTGTAAACCAAGTAACGGAGTATAAGACAGGACACCGTAAAACTCAGAAAACTCCCGTACTTCTGAGTTGTGTTTATTTATTATGCTGCTCATTACAATATTATATCAATGAATTAATTCTGTGAATACTATATTATATTTTGTTAATATAGATCCATCCATCCATTATCCAACCCGCTATAACTACAGGGTCGCGGGGGTCTGTTGGAGCCAATCCCAGCCAACAAAGGGCACAAGGCAGGAAACAAACCCTGGGCAGGGCACACGCACACACACACACCCATACAACAAGCACACTCCAGGGACAATTTAGAATCACCAGTGCACCTAACCTGCATGTTTGTCGCCCCATTAATAAAGATTTAATAATAATAATAATATTCTGTTATCCGTCTTTCCTTTCATCTGTCATGGCCTCTGATGGACAATCGAGGTTTTAATGCATATATGCAGTATACATATAAATATATACAGATATATATATGGGGAAAAGAGTAAGAAACCAGCCCTTCAAAGCAGATTAGTAATGTGTTAAATCAGTGTCATTTGTTTAGGTATGCATGTGGTATAAAAAGAAAATAAATCAAATCTTTAGCTGTCACTGAGGATATAAGTGAAAACAATTCAAACTTGATTCATTACAAGCTGTAGAATTGTGTTTATCCTTATTTTTTTACATTAAAACAGTAATGAAAATGGTTTAATTACTGTATCATTTAAATTCTGATTATTTCTAAAATTAATATAACATGTACAGTATATGCTTCAAGTAAATGTTTTCTTTAAATGTGATATCTGAAAAAAATGCAGTTGACTTTATTTAAAGTAATGCAGCTTCTTTTAATATAGTGTTTAGGCTTCTGTGTGTAGTATGATAAGAAGAAAATGGGCAGCTTACAGTTTTTATACATCTGTCTTGTTTTATTATGTTTGAATGTTAACGCAGGTTGTGCTGAAATGAAGTGCAGCATCTATTGCAGCACTGTTTAGTGTAACAAGACTACTGCATAGGAATTTGTTGACATAAATAAATTGCCGATTATGTTATTAGTTTTTATATAGAGAAGGTTTCAAATTAAATAAAACTACAGTATAGAGGAGATTATTTATTGGTTTAATTATGGGGATTTCATAAGCACTTGTCAAATTATTATTAGCTTTACGCCTGAAGGAGCCCAAAACAGCTGTATGTTTTTACCTACCCCATAGAAAATATCAGACACATTGAATGAAAATAAAGCAGTATATTTCAAATTATATTTAAAACATTATTCATTAAAGTATCTACATTTTGCCTTGATCTAAGCAGAGATTTTTAGTGGTGCCTATTTTAGACAAGGCAACTGCAGTAAGCAGAGAAAATAACTTGTTAACCTATTTTAAAGCAAAAATGTATACAGTATATATAATTTATGGCAAGAAATGCGTAGCATGATGACTGTACTTAATCTGCTGGGGTTTTTTTATTAGTTTTGACAGTAGTGAGGCTACGTTGCTAAAAGGGTGTATACTTTAGTGTGAAAAGGTCTAAAGCTTCTGTAGTTCAATAATTGCATCCTCTGTAATTGTCCATGTTCTGTGATATGTGTGTATTCTTTTTCATATTAAATCACATTTTAACATCTTTAAAAATGACTTTTTTTAAAACATGTGCTAGAAAAAATGTACATATGTAAGGACTAGAAACATTTTTAAAGATAACACCCTTTTTCATATTCTTTCTTTTTCTCTTTTTAGACCAAACAACCACATTTCAAAACCATGCCAGACTGAGGACTCCACCACTTCCACTTTCTCATTCTCAAAACCCAAACCAGCACCACGCATCATCAATCAATTCATTGAATCGTGGAAACTATACTCCTCGAAGTAATCCCAGCCTGCCCCCACAGACCACTGGCGGCACCAACGGATGTACCAACATCTGCCAAGAGTCAGGATGTGCCCAAGACAACTGGCTGCTTAACAGCAACATTCCTCTTGAAAACCAGGTATGGCAACCAAGTGTTTAGGATTCAACTAAAATACTTGAAGAAACGCAACTGTCATAATACTCTGTGCCTATCAGATAAAGCAATGATTCTAAAATTGTACAAAATGAAAATCACATTGATGTAATCCCATCAATAACATAAACAGAGCATGGTCCTAATTAACATGTCCCTCACCATTTCTGCTCTCACTGGCATTCCTTTAATATAATAACCCTATTCCCTTTAGTGCTCATCAGGAAGTGTTTGAAGAGACACATCATGCAAAACTGTAAGGTTTCCTACATAATATTTGTACAAAATGCATGCAATACATGAAACACTGCAAACTTGGGATTAACAGTTTTCGTTTACCCAGGCTTTAGTTTGATCAGATAAGATAATGAACTGTAATATGAAGTAAATAAACTAATCAAAATTAGCATACGCTTAGAACTCACAGAAATGACTCCAGCTTATTTTTCAGTTTGACAAAGCATGTCCTCTAAAACTGGCTTTATGCCAATATAGAGACAGCTAGAGTTTAGAATTTTTTGGAAGAAATATTTAAGTCTTATTCTAATCATTTCATTCCGATATTTTTATACCTCAAAAAATTTATTTTATTAAAGGTTTCTAAAAATGTTCTAATATATTCATATAACGAATTCTAATTTTTATGTTATCTCATTGTCTAGTACAAGACATACAGAAAAATGCCCCTTCTCACTTTCTTTGTTCAGTTTATTATTAAGATGTGATCCTACTACTAAAATACTACTTTCTCTAAAAAGTAAAATAATTCATCACTAGATAGATAGATAGATAGATAGATAGATAGATAGATAGATAGATCGATCCATCCATCTATCCATCCATTCATCCATCCACCTCAAGGGGAAATTGTTACAGTAGCTGACAAACCAAAAACTAAACATAATACACTTAATTGGAAACTGTATGATAGATATAAATAAATGTTCATTATTATATCAAAATTAGCTTATTAAAATGCCAGAAAAAATATAGTTTATCCAGAGATTTTACTTTTTTAGGCAATTTTTCATTTTGATAATTAAGTTCTCATACAAGCAGACTATGCATGGCATAGTGATTAGCATTTCCCTGCTTGTTTTATATGACAGAACTGAAGGTAGGTAAGAACATGTTTATTCTCTCCTTAATTTCTTTAAAGACCTTCCACCAGGATTACATTCCCATAGAGATTTAATGTTCAGACCAGAAGCTAAAAAATCAGTGTTGATGTTTTAAGCACCTGGCTGTAGTACAATTAAGCTCCTCAGAGGCCTAGATCAAGTTGAATTATGAAACTAATTTAGTGACCCATTACACTAGCTTTGTTCTACCTGTAAGCAAGGTGTAATCAGATGGTGTAATGAGCAAAATTAACAAATGTATGCTTTACTTTACTGAAGATACCCCACTAGTTTCTAGAAAAAAGGGAGTTCTATAAAAATTAATGAACACACATCCAAACACTTCACATGCTTTACTTTTTCTTATTTGCTTTTTAAACAAGCAGTTTAATGTAACTGTAATGTAAATGTAACTAACTGCCTGTAAATTCATCCATCCATTTTTGAGTCTATTCCAGCAAGCATCAGGCACAAGGCATGAACAAACTCTGAACAGGGCGCCAGACCATCACAGTGTGAACATACATACACACACACACACACACACATACATACATATATATATATATATATATATATATATATATATATATATATATATATATATGAGGGTCCAATTTATTACTGTCAATCCACCTAACCTGCATGTCTTTTAAACTGGAGCACCAGGAGGAAACCCATTTGAACACAGGGTCAACATGCAGACTCCATGCAGGGAGCACTCAGGACTTGAGCCTGGGTCAGGCAGCAGTGCTAAAATTGCACCACTGGGCTGTTCTCTCTGTAATTCTAAATGTAAATTATTCTAAATTTCCTCTCTGACTCCATGATGACATAATGAGTATTGATTTTGATCCACAGCTCCAGACTTGTTTTGTCTTCCCATTTTGATTACTGGAGTTTTTCCTGATTTCGTAATTTACCGTATGCAAGGGGACTTCTCAATGTGGTCTGTTTTACTGCAGTTTCACAAAGGTATTCTAGTTAGGTTAATTACCGACTATAAACTGGTCCGGTCATACCATAAACAGACATTTTCTGTAATGCATTGTGTAATGATCTGGCAGCCAGCGAGGGTTTCTGCTGCGCACCCCATACTGCCAGGGATATGCTTAAGCTAGCTACAGCTTTATATTTTAAAATTACAGTAGGTACATGTTATAGAAGTGTAGATTAATGAACTCTAGATCTATTTTTGCACAGAAAATGATTTAAAACAAGTATTGTAGTACTAAACACAAATTTGAAATAGATTGATATTACAAAATAAAAAATGGTGGAATGCAAGTTCACATAATTATGTATTATCATCAATTGGATATGGTACATTACTAACTTCCTGAAGAGGGTTATTACAGTGGTATATCAAAGCCTGTGTGAAAAAAGTTATTTCCGGCTGCAGGTTCATGTTCAGTTTGTACAGATTATGTAGCTGAAAGCTAGTTTTGTATGTCCATTACATTAATATCAGCCTTCTCTTATGGAACAGTTCCTTATAATAAAGAATACCAGGGGTATTCTACCCAAGGCATAAATAAAACCTCTGCAAATATTACAATTAAGCAAAGGACCTTAGTGGTCTCTGAAGCTGGTTATGATAAAGTTAAACAAAATTTAACCAAATTTTTTTCCCTTTACATGTGTAGATATGTGAGCTAAATTACCGTAATAATAAAGTTGCAACATTTTGATGATTATTCTTTCCTATTTTCGGCAAATAAAATACATGTAAGGTTTCTGTGCATATATGATTTTGAAAGCAATCCATTTATTTTCTTTTAATGGTGATCATAAAGGAACCAGAATACTCTTTTGTATATCAGAGAAGAGCAAGAGGATTTCATAGAAGGGCAGGGATCATTCAGTGCAAGGTATGAGGCCTTCTGTGAAAGCCCAGTCCACTGACTGCACCTTCATACAGATAGGTAGTTCCTGTTGACTGTCTCACTAATATGTCACTAATACTAATAACCTAGTTCCATAAGGGTGTTATTTTTGTGACATTTTATGTTTTTGTTTTACACCTTATTTATTTTGTTACATGCATGACTCACTAGGTTCATTCATCTTTTCATCTATGTGTAGAAACATAGCAAAGCAGACATTCCTAGAGACTTTACAGGACAACTTCATTGAGATGGACATTCTCGCCTCAGCAAGACATGATGGTTCTTACAATGAAGGGTATGTGATACTTCAGCTCATTCAACCTCTTTCCGTTTAATTGTCTGTTGCAGGAACAACAGCATCATGTTTACAAAGATTGTTTTTGTTTATCACAAGACTTAGTTATTATTGTAAAGTAAGAATTAAAAATCAGCATCATTAAATTTCAAAATTTAATTTCAAATTTTTCAAAAAAAATATATGTAGTATCAAAAAATTATGAATTTTGTTTCTGTTTTTGTGAATACTAGAAAAGCATTTTTAAAAAAAATAAATCAATCACTTTACGAAATGTATTTTTTTATCCATTTTATAATCACTCCCCTGAGATCTTTTAAACACTTGCAAACAGGAAATCTCTGGTGACACTAATGCACAAATGTTTAATATATAAACATCTTACATATGCAAAAATGGCAAACAGGAGATCTCAGGTGACACAAATGCACAAATGTTTAATACATAAACATCTTACATATACAAAAATGGTCACATAAAATATGTAGAAATCCTATAGCCAGTAGGTGAAGTAGAAAAAGCACATAAACATTTAAAATAAACAAATACTTAATCAAAATTAGGATATAGTATCTATGCATTAGTTGGAACATTACTATTAATCTGAGTAAACTATACGAAGATTTGTGTTTAAATGTCCATGGATGCCATTTTTTTACTACTATAGGTAAATGCAGTAATGTTATATTATACACATGTGTAATGTATATTGCTGTAATATAATTAAGAAGACTGTATTAGCAGTAAAATTTCTATAACCATGGAATTTGTAACTTTTTTCCAAACATAAGACTACTGTTTAAGATCCTTGATAGTGTGCTTATTTTAGAAACATTGAATCATTATTAATGAATGATTTATGAATATTAATAAAATGTGGCCAATTAAATTATATCTCAGACTAGACTGAAATCTGTTATTGTTTCAAACAGCATTTATTTAAACAGATGCTTAAGGTTTAAACCTCAATCCCAAAGTGATTTTTAGACAACTTAAAAAAACAATCAATGCAGCAGTTAAGATGAATTCTTGCTGTAAGAGCAAGAATTAAAGACATTTAAAGCACTTTAAATGTTCCTTTAAAACTCTAAATAGTATAAAGGTTGATGTGAATTAAAAGGAAGAGATTTTAATTTGTTATTAACTAATTATGTATTATATAGTATTCCAGAGCTTAATTGTGAAATGCTATTTAATCATTTGGCAAAAAAAAAATTAGAAGAGAAAACACTCTCCTACAATATCTGGTGCAACTGATTTGAAACATCAAAACTAATCATATACAAGCAAGATTGGCATGTAAGGAAAGAAAACTTGCAAGGCTCCTTGTGACTTACACAAAAATTATTGTTTGGAGTCTGGCAAATCTTTTATTTTTGTTGAAAAGTTAAGCTTTCACCTGTGCAATTTAGGTACTTTATTGGCTGGAAAAATAGAATTTGCAGTAATTTTAGTAATCTTTTCTGACAAAGAAGCGAGGCAGCTTCACACACACCAATATATATGCATTATTTTTATTTACTTCTAAATTTGGTTGATGTAAATTTTATATATAATTACAGCAAAATATAGTTTATGGATACAGAAATTTTTATTGTTGATGGGTATACACAGCTTGTTTTGCAGCTCTACCAAAAAGCTTAATTATAAAATAAAATATTCCTAGCAGAATCATAGTTGTCAACATTGTCAAAATGAGACAATCATCATCTAATCATCTACAGGACATGTTGCTGGACATAAAAATATGTTTCTAATATAAAGATGCATTAATCATAAATTTTGTGGATGACATAACTGACAAACCAATCAACCAATTCCTTTTTCATAGGGGCCACAGTTATAATTCAAAACTTCATTTTCAGATCATTGAGATGCAGTAAAATTCAGGGTAATAAGTAAACACACAGTTTCATAGTATTTGGTAAGGTCACATCTAAAAAATATTTTTGCTTGGCAGATTTTTTAGGCCCACAAATTTGCATACATTTATTGGTATTACAGAATCTACGATTTTATGTTGCTGAAGAGGGTTGATCATGTAACACGATGGGGTTCTGTTGTAGTAGGAGCCTATTAATTTACTGGATATGCGGTGCAGGTGTCAAAAGATCTTGTTCAAATGGGTCATACTTTCCTATGTGCCTTAACTGTAAGCGCACATAATTATGAATTACAGTGCACCAACTGTTAAGAATAGGTATACTTGTGTTGAGTATGTTAGTCAGGCAGACCAGTTCACATGTTGCCCAAGAGCCCTATGTACTTAGTCTGTACTACCCTGACCCATATTGCTTTAATATCCCAGAGGCTTTTTACTTTAGAAACCTGCTAAAAATATGAGTACAATGTTCCTGCATTAAGAGTATCTCCATTTTAAATTCATACAATTGAAATATATAGTACTCCAACTGAGCACATGAAATGACACAATATTTTATCAAGCCCTTGATATATTTTGTTTGTGATGACATTTGATTTTTGACGGGACTCTTTTTTTTTTTTTTTATACTGCATGTCATGTATTGCTGACAGTTTCTTCATTTTCACTGAATTTTGGGTCATGTTTGTCAAATGAGAGAAAAAAATACCAGAGTGATCACGTTTCAAGTTAAAAATTTGCTATATTTTATGTCTCACCAGTTTTAATAAAATTAGTAGGCAATGAACGTTTTTAGTCTGTTTACACATTCCAGTACCACACTTAGCTTGCATTTTCTAACATAAAACCTAGTTTTAGCATATCCAGTCATCCAGTTGCATATCTTTTTTATTTATTGTTTTAATCTTCTTTGTAGAGCTAATCATTATTCATGTTAATTTGTCTAGATGTAAGTAGTCCATTACAGATCATTTCTTGTACCCTCTTACTGATTTACATTAATCAAGCATTGTTAGATACACACCTTTGAAGAGTAATAAAGTCTATTTTAATCCTGGTTGGTTGTGCCTTTAGTGTCTGCTGCATTTCACAATTTTACTTGTGACCGAGGTCTCATCAATGCAGGGAAGATTAGTATTCTGAAACTTTGGATCAGAGTGCTTTATAAGGTTAGGCACTGAGTTTATATCAAATAGTTTTGAGAAGCCAAGTTGATAATGTTCCTTTATGCCTGGGCTTGACCCAATTATCTCTTTGGATGAGGGGCAAAGTAATAGAAGAGCTGCATATTTTGGCATGAACAAATTTAAAGTAGGGCATGACTTTAAATTTCATCAATCAGATATAATTTTACTAAATTTAATTCTTTGAATATATATATATATATATATATATATATATATATATATATATATATATATATATATATATATTGACCAGTAAAGGGTACAAGAAGTGACTTCCATTTAATGTTTCATTTAGACTTTGAAATAGAAATAATTTCAACAAATGAGTTGTATAAAGATATTTTCGTAACACTGCATTTTTTGCAGGCACTTCCTGTTCAAGCCGGGTGGAACATCGCCCTTGTTTTGCACAACGTCACCGGGATACCCCCTGACCTCCAGTACTGTTTATTCCCCACCACCCCGACCACTGCCACGTAGCACCTTTTCCAGACCTGCTTTCAGTCTGAAGAAGCCCTACAAGTACTGCAATTGGAAATGTGCTGCATTGAGTGCCATTATAATTTCTGTAACACTGGTCATCCTGCTAGCATATTTTATTGGTAAGTATCTCATTTAGCTTATTAATACTGAACTGTTTATTTATCATATAAGAAATATAAATTGTTATATTGGCCGTTTGCCTCATAATTACTTCTGTAGAACAGTTGAATGCAGAAGAGTCCTTATTTGGACTACAGTAAATGCAGAAAATTTACTGACATTAAACAGTAATTATAATTGTAATAGAGATGGCAAATTTTTGAAAAACATAAGGGATGTTGAAAGTAGTACTTTATAGACATCTATGTTTGCTTAATTATTTTAGGTAATTTTCCAAAGCACTAAATCTACCAATGAATAAAAAATACCAGACTAATTTAGTGAATAAAGTAATTTTGAACCAATCATGTATTCATACAGTATCTCAGAATTGTCTCAGAAATGTCAACCAATCTTTATAAAATAATTACCTCCATTGTCTGCCTTAATATTTACAAATACATGTACTTATCTGAAATACTTGCCTTTGTTACTAATATGAGGAGATCCTAGGAGAAAAATATACTTTCAGTTCCTTTAAATATTGCACTTGTAGATGTTTTTCCTTGATTTGTGCAATACACAGCAGTTAGCTAAACTGATAACTTTTAAAAATTATTTTTATGCTTTGAGTTATCTGTCTATTTTCAAACCTGTTCAATTCAGTTCAGGGTCATCACTATCAGATTCTGTCTAAGTTAAAAAAAGCACAATGAGGTACATCCCATTGCAAAGTATGCTCAAGCACAAAACACACTCACACTTGGCCAATGCATAGTTTGCATATAATGCATCTTTGGGATGTAGGTGGAAAATCAAAATATCATATGCCCAGCCCTGAGTTTGAACCTAGCTTTGTGGAGCTGTGAGACAGCAGTTCCGTGTACTACCACAGTACTTATTTAGACTTGTGTCCTGAGCAGCATCAGAAATTTATAGCAGCTAAGTATCTTACTGTTTAATGAAAGAAAGACTGTTCACTACCCATCTGTAGTGCAAGAGAAATTATTAAGGACAGAGTCGCACAGAAAACTTGACTGCCATATGTGTATTATTGAGATTGCAGACATACAGGGCAGAAACTCAGGGACTTATGTGTTTAATCAGCAGGAGACAGAACAGGAGTAGAACCTCAGCTCTCATGTTTGTGTGATGACAGGGCTGACAGAAAATGTGGAAAAAAGGCAGCTGTTTAGTGAAGGACTCAGTTATTTGAATGACATATCAGTATAGACGCAATAGGTATTCTACTATGGCTTTTAATGTGTTTTTGCATTGATACATGACTGAGATGAACAAATTCACATACTTATAGATTGAACTGGAGTGAGATTAAGCTGTGATCATGTGCAAAGTGAACATGTAAAAGATCAGACATCTTTTGTGCTGGGTGGCTGACAACAAAAAGCCACATTCTAATGCTGAGAAGACTGGTTTGATTTAATAAGTAAACATTTGGTGTAGAACAAAGGGTCATACTGTAGATTAAGAGAACATTATGGCTCTTCAAGGACAATTAGGAGAAGCTGTATTTCAGATAGAGGGTAATTTGGTTAATACTCTGAGTAGTGGAGAGTTGAGCATTTAATGTAGAAAAACTGGTGGCCTAGCCTCTCAGGATAAAATTAAAGATTTTTTGGGACACGATGGATAGTAAGATTACTGAATGCAACTGATGCATTAATTCAGCTATAAATGTAAAATGTAGTACAGACAATACTAGCTAATGTAATAGAAAAAAATTAAAAGGTTCATTCTTTTTGTTTAAAATACAATGACAAGTACAACAGCAAGGAATAATAACTATTCATATATTTGCTGCTCAAAAGTGGAATTTGTGTATTCAGCAATCCATTTTCTAGCATACTTTTACAAATTTAAGCTGACAAGGAACCATAAATGTTCCTGACTGTAGTGTACAAAGGTCAGGAACTTGCAAAGCACACAAATACAGACATAGACTTACAAGCATTGACACCCCAGATAAGTGTATGTTTTTCATTAGACTGGCCTGCTGTCCCATAGCTTCAGAGTTCTCAATTCAAAACTCTGGCCTAGTCATTTTTTTCTGAACTTTGAATATTCCTCTTTCCTGATTGGTACTCCACTCTCCTCCAGGGTCACACAGACATGAAGTGTAAGGTAATTGATGGCTAAGTGAGTGTATCCTGTGTTGGACTAGCATCTCATACAATATGAGCTCCTTCCTTGATATTAATACTAGCAGGATGGACACTGAATATGATCCAGGGAAATGAATGAATGTATTTAGTATATGTGTTCAACTATAAGGCAAAAAATAAATGTGAAATTATTTGATACTTATGGTCACGTTAACAGTTCATCCACCATTCTGTATTCCAACTTACACTCAAGTTAAAGTGGAATATAATAAGAATTAGGGTATGGCAGTGAATGATTTTTACAACCTCTCAGGCTAAAATGAACACATAGGTTTGTGTGTGTGTGTGTGTGTGTGTGTATGTATGCATTTGGGCAGTGCTTGTTCTCATCCTGAAATCGTAAATCTTTTTTTTTTAAATGTGTTCAGTATATATTATCCCTTATGACCCTTCTCAGCTGCATATTCCATCAGTTAATAATGTATTAGCTGTTCATTTGGTTTTCTTGCTCTTAAGATGTCATAAAATATTAGTTACTTTATTATAATTTCCTAGTGCATCTTGTGTGCTCACAGATAGACTCGCTCTATTTTATCATCACTAATTGATTTATTTTTCTATGGAAGGTTGAATCTTTAAAATTACTCTTTGGATAATGCTGATTTTATTTTATAGTCAACAAATAAAAAATAGTAAAAAAAACTTTACTAGTGCATACTTTCTGTTTTCTTTGTTTAGGCCATGTGTCTGACACAAAGCCTTTTAATCATTTTACTGCACTTTGTTGTAATCTTCTGTTTGGTCCTTTAGAAACTTGTTCTTGTTCTTTTGTAGTTTATATTTGCGCAGTTTTGATGACCTCAGAGTCATATAGTGCTATTATTTATTTTCATTGTGTTTACTTTTAGACCTAGGAATTGTATTTCCTGTTAATTGAAGTGTGTATAGTGGGGAGGAAAATCAAGACACAGAAACATATGAATTGTTTCAGCTGAAATATACCATATACTCATTGTAACAACACATGGTGCTGGATTAGCCCACCAGGTTGATATTTCTTAATTACTAAGGGTAATTACTTTTTAAAAAATTTAATTATTAAAATTTAAATGATCTCCCCTTGCAGCAGAGGTAAACACTTTGAAAAAATGGATCTCACCACATGATCCAGAATCTTAATCAGAAGCATAGTCTGAATTTAATTAGGTGTTGGTGAAAAATATATTTAATTTCAAGTGCAATTAATTATTGACTAGCTTAATAGAAAGTCTGGCTGGGTTAGCTAATGAACTCATTTGTGCTTTAAGACTGATGTTTGAAAAGGCAAGGGGAGACATTTGTCCCCTACTTTTCTCTGAAAACTTGAAAACTTTTACTTTATATGCTATAATTTGTTTGAGGTCAAAGCCTTTTTTTACCCAATTAGTGCATAAATTAAATCAGTTTCCTTAGGTGTCAGACTTTGTGTCTTTTATTATTATGAAAATGTCTACATTGTGACAAATATATATATACTTATATACTGTAAATATAATCTTTAGAGCAAAAACATGCATACAATTTGAAAGCTTTTAATTTTTCAGGCATTATATGTGGAATATAATAAAGTTTTAAACATAAAGTTTAGAATTTAAAGCAGGAATTGTGTCAACAATACAGAAATTATAGTCTCCATCACTTAAAATTTATTTCGCTTTGCACGTGTAGATTAAGAATTTCACAGTAAATCGCAAAGCATGAAATGAAAAGATTTCAATGAAGAGAAGCATCAAAGTTTGTGCATTGCTTGATTATACAAACTAAAAAGAAAAAACCAGTATGTGACCCAAAATAAATTTGCCACAAAAGAACACTATTACTTAATCATGTAAAAACAAAGGCTAAAGAGAAACTAAAAACATGAGATTTTACATTCATTTTCATGGTAAAGCTGATGGAAAACCAATAGGATTAAAGCTGTTTTGTATTGTGTGCAGAGAGATGTATACAGCATCAAGGACAGATGAAAGAGAGAGAGTGACATCCAAGCAAAGTTGTTTACCTTGATCTAACAAGATGGTATGTCTCATAGCTGCATTGGGCAACTGCTTGTCAGTGGTCAAGTATAATTTATTTTTCAGAATAGAAAACAAAGAAAATCTTTCCCTGTGACACATTGCAGATATGTCTGTGCTTAGTACGTTTAGCAGAATGCCGACAGATATGCCACAGTAAGCACAGTGCTCATGTCAGCATAGTAGGTGGTAGAGAATTATCTACTGTTGCAGACCAGAAAGTGACAGTGAAGCATTCAGGCTTTTTTTTTTAAAGTTTGCCCACTGAGATATAGAAAATATGTTTGTATTTAAATGTACAATAACACTTAATTTTTAAGCTTGTCTGTTGTGTTATAATATTTTACCGTACCTTGCAGAGATAGTAAAGCAAACACCTTGGTATTCTGTTAAATAGTCCTTGTGTGTAATTGGCTGTAATTTAATTTCCAAAGTGAAATCATTTATGCCACATCTTGTCTTGGTTCAGGAATTAAATTAATAAAGTTGTATTTGATTTTCTGCATTTTGTTACAATATAAAAAAGTTGTTCTGTATCCAGGAACTGATTTTTTGACTGTGCATATGATGTAAAAAGTTCTGTACTTTTTTGTCTTTTTGTATAATGTTGGTGAACCCAGTTTTACATTTTTCCCAGAAGAAAGTGATGGATAACAGCATGGTAGACTGCATAAAGGAGATAAGAAGTTTTTTACAGCATCTTGTAGTTTTGAGTGGAAATGCAAGGGACACTACACTGCATATTACAGACTAGCTGAGAAACCCATCAAAGAGATTTTGTGATAACACAAAAAACAATAGTATTATTACAAATTGTTTTGCATTGAGCAAGCTTATGCTAAAGTGGTCAGAACCATATTTACTGAATTAACACTAAAAATGATGTTGTCTAAAACAACAAAGGCAATTAAAGTTTGTAAACTCAGGTACAGTGGAACCTCGGGTCACCACCGTAATTCGTTCCAAAACTCTGGTCGCAGCCCGATTTGGTCGTGACCCAAAGTAATTTCCCCAATAGGATTGTATGTAAATACAATTAATCCGTTCCGGACCATACGAGCTGTATATAAATGTATATACACTCGCTCACGCTCTCTCTTTCTCTTGCTCGCTCGCTCGCTCACTGCACAGGGAATGCACAGGGAGAGACTGAACACGTGCGGAAATCATCGGCACGTACAAACCGGAAGGGAAACTGGCTTGTTCGTCACCCGAGTGTGTGGTTGTGAACAGATGCAAAAGTTTGGCAAACTTTTTGGTCGTACACCGATTTGTACGTGGTCCGAGACGTTCGACCAGAGGTTCTACTGTATATATAGAATTTGTACAGGCCGAGAAAATCTGCTGACGCACACTTCACTGGGAATAAATGTTCACTCATGCAATTAAGTCTATATGGAATGCACACTGCAATTTTGTGTCACTTGTATTATTTGCAAGCAAAACAAAAGTGTTTACTGTATTTTATTTACTAAATTAATTTATATGTTTGACATCTGACTATATTTAATGTAACTCAGCAGAAAATTGTATACATTAAAACTGGACATTAACATTACTTTCTTACGAGTTTAACTGAGTAGTTCCACTTTTTTAAATGAACCAGTTTGATGTTTACCTACATCTTATTAAATTAATAAATCTACCAATGGAGTTGCCAAAGCCAAGCTACTGTAAATTAGCTTTTAAATGTGTTCATAGCAGGCAACAGATACACATCTAATCCTGACTGGTTATTTTTGCTAATTATTGATGCAAATCAATTGTATTTCTGAATGTGTTTTCATTTCTGAATGCATGTGTCTAATTGTACAAAACTAATTTAAACTGACACAATGTAATGTCCATAACCTACCTACAGGTTTTTTTCCCCAATAGTGTTAATGAAAATATCAGTGAATGTGTCAAATAAATATATACACATTCTTCAGAACCCTAGATTTAAGTAGAAAACTGTAGTTTTAAGAGCAGAAATTACCATTTTGAAATGTTTATTTATTCATTCATATTCTGCTAAGCTTACCTCAATATCAGGATAACAGAGACTATCCTTTAATAGGGTGCAAGTCCATTCAAGGGCACAAGTCACTCATACATCCAGCATGTTGATTTTAGGAGAAAAGGGGAAGCTCCACAGAGAAAGTGACCAGATACTTTCAACAGCAAAATTACAAGATTGAAAGCCTTTTCAATTAGAATTACAAGCAATGCAATATATCACAGCAATTAAAATATGTAGTGTAACAGATAGCCCGGACACAGACAGACATGACACCAAATGTCCACAACACATGGTTTATTTTCAACTATTTGCAATTCGGTTCCACCAACTCACACGCAACTACTCAGAGTCTTTTTTCTCTCTTCGGCCGCCTCCACTCCTTTCTCGCAAGTTCCGTCTTCCTCCTCCCGCCTCCGGCTCCCTCAGAAGTGGCTGTAGTCTCCCTTTATAGCCCACCTGTGTTGCCACCCACACGGGCTCAGGAAGCCTTGCAGCTCCCCCTGGCGGTGGCCATGGAGCCAAACAAGGATGAGCTCTGGTGTTCCAAGATAATGGCTCCGATACAATCCTGGTGGGCTGCCACCAAGTTTTCCGGGGGACATAGAGAGCACCCCATGGCTGCTCCCCCGGATCCAGTGTTGAAGGGGCATCCCGGCCAGGCATGGGTCCTGGCCATCTGCCACAGAAGTCATACATCATAATAAAATCCACATCCTCGCTGAGAACAGAAGGCAAATTTTTAAAGAAATGAGAAAAAGAAAAAAAGAGAGACAAGGCAGGCACGCTGTGTTATACATCCCCTGATTAACTGAAATAAAAGGAGTTTAGCAGAGACACATGCAGAAGCAAGGCAAAATTAATTTAAAATAACACTGATAAAATCTGGCCATAGAAGCTCTGCATATTTTTTCTAGTTTTAGTTAATACAAAATACCATCTTCCCATTGAGTTACACACACACACATATATATATATATATATATATATATATATATATATATATATATATATATATATATATTGTAACAGATAGGGGGCGCTATTGCTCCCTTGAACCCTCAGATCAGGACACCAGATAAAAGTCCAATAATAAGTTTTATTCGGACTATAATGTGCACAAAGCACCCTCCACTCCACTATACTCATAAATACACCAATACACAATAAACAATCAATCCTCCACTCTCCCAGACGCGTTGCCACCCTTCCACCCAGCTCAGCTCAACGTCTGGGATCTCCCACAGTCCTTTTATAGTTCGTGACCCGGAAGTGCTTCTGAGCCCTCAGTCCATGTGATTTCCTAGCACTTCCGGGTCAGATCAAAAGCTCTTCTTTGCATCCTGGAAGTACGTCATTCCCTCTGTCGCGGTGACTAAGATGCACTTCCGGGTTATAGGGCACATAATAGTCCCTGGGCCTCCCTGCAGTGACTCCTGGCGGCCCCCATGGTATCCAGCAGGGCTGTGCATTAAAAGTCCACTGTCCATAATTCCCTGCTGGCATTCGAGGCATCTCCATGCTGCAAGGAGGGCTCCATCTGGCGGCCTGGGGGTGTTGGCCGGGATGAATGGCTGGCCATATCTCACTATATATATATATATATTACTGTATATATATATATATATATATATAAACAGTTTTAATTTTGGACATTCCCAAAATAGATACTAGAGTGAACCTGGAGCTGTTGAGCGTCATTCAAAATTAGTGTCAACTCCTGATAAATTTTGAAAGATGTTAAGTGAGAAAGGCACATTCTGTGGACAATTTTCAGGTGGATTAAAAAGAATGATTAAAAAATTAAAAAAAGAATGACATTCCTTGCCTGAGATATTGATTGAGAGGTCTCTTTCTCAGCATTGCCGAAGATTTTCAAGGGGCGAGCTCTGTGATAATATTTGATAAAGTCCGGAAGTGCTGCTGGTATGTTTCTCCTTACTAGTCAAAATATTTTCTAGTAAGAACATTGGAGGTGGGAGCACAGAGCACAACATACAGAAAGGACTTCTTACAAGATTTTCTTTCCAGATCGAACTAGGCTGGTTTGTATTCTGCACTGTCTTCTTCTTTCCTTTGTTTTACATTATGAAGGTTTGCAATCCAGTAGTATAACTGAAAGTCAGGGAACACCATACCGCCTTCTGATTTTGATCTTTGTAATGTTGATTTTTTTTAATATGGGGTCTTTTTCTGAGAGACTTTATTTGATACTTTAAGGATAGCTGTATGAGAAAAGCTATTGCTACACACCCTGCATCCATTTAAGAAAAAGTGCAGTGTTTAGAGTGAGAGCCTTGTCTTATAGAATCAGTTGTAGGGTAGTCTTGCAGACACTCTCAAAATAGCTATTGATTTACTTTGCTGAAGGAAATTGCTTCCCCTTTTATCACTATTATGAAAGGCTAGAGATTTAACCCTATTTGAAGAAAGAATCTGAAGAGTGTAGCCGATTAGTTCAAAAACAATTAAAGAAACAAAAGCCAATAGAAGACAAGAAAGTGTATTGCTTTTATTAAAGTCTTCTTCATTTGTTGGTCTTTTTAACATTTACTCAAGGCACTGTAGAAGGCAAAGTGGTTTATCTGAGAAGATCAGACATGCTACTGTTAAGTAGTGCTACTTTGAGAGTAAAGGCAAACCCACAGATGCATCAGGCTGTCCGAGGGATGTCTTCAGGAGGATTGCCACTCTAAACTATAACTTTTAATGAACTTGATTATATATCATGGCTTTTGCTTTTTACTGCATTTTACAGTCAATAAAAGCACTAGCTTCTGTGAGTATTCTTAACATTATGACCAACCCTGGATATTCTCTCATTTGTGCCTTTCTGCTCCAAGTGTAATAAAAGCTTTTATATTAAGATACTAATTATGGAAAACAGTGGAGCAGGATTCATGCTCCAGTGTAAGTTTTTTCAATTACAAGACCACAAACATGCATATTTTAAAACAAGTGGCAAAAGACAAAATACTTGAACAATGCAGAAGACATATTCTTTAGTTGTCCTTTTGAGGCTAGTTTGAGTTTGCACATACAAAAATCCATAGTAATAAGCAGCATATTATGATCAGGACAAGAATCTCTGGTACAAAACAATTGTGAGAAAGTCTCTTGTCTTGAATTCTTTGCTCTTCTACTGTGCCCAGGTGGCTTCTGTATTGCTTAGTCCCCTGCTCTTCACATCCAGGGCAAAATCATCTTTGCTGCTGTCTGATCAGAATTTTGAGTGTTGGCTAGAGTGTTCTTTCTAAAACCCTGCTGCGACTCTTGAATATCTTCAATGCCATGTAATATAAGAATATTATTTAAAGCATGTAAGAAATCTGTAAATTTGTCAAAGATGCTTTTCAAACCATTTACAGATACCCTCAAATAATCTAAAGATTCAACTATATAGGTTAACCTAAAAACTTCTATTTTAAGCCATTAATGATTTATTAAAATTTGTAGCTATTTAGAGAGAGATAGAGGTTGGGAGCATGCCATTTAGAGATACTTTCCTTTAAATGAATTTTATTACATATATTTAAATTACTACCTGTACAGTTATATATAAACGTCTATGCATGGAAGTGTATGTGTGTCTGTCTGGCCTGGAAGTGAGAGGTGGAGTCGTGCTAATGGCTCCACCTCCGAGGATACATAAGCGAGGCCAGCACGTCGGCAAAACAAAAAATCCGAAGAGAGAGTCACTCGCTTATCCACTATCCACTAAGCGTGGCGAGCACAACGGCAAAACGGTATCCCTTTTACTTTTCCTCCCGCTGCTAACACAAGCAAGGCGAGCATGTCAGCAAAGCGAAACCTCCAAAGAAAGATAGTCACTTAGCTGCTAATGCACAAATGATGCGTACAAAATGAAACCTCCTAGGAGAGAGATGCTCAGAGTAGTGCCTTTCAATTACCTGATATCTCTATATTTCAATTTTTTTTCTGACGATTTCAATACTTTCTAGGATCCGTGCTTTTTACAGCACAGGCTTACACAGCTAATATTAATAAATCTTTAAATCATTTAAAGAATTGAAATTATTGACAAGATAAATGGGGCAACTAATAGACTTTACAATATTCATAAATGCTTGGAAAAGGCAATAATAATAAAAAAAAAAATAATAAGAATCACAAAAATCAATAGTGTAGATTAAATTAAAGTCACTAATCATGAAAATATCAGTAATATAATTAAGGAAAGCTGTAAGATATTCTGCAGATCCAAGTACATTGAAAGTGAGTCGCTTTCCAAACACTCTTTTTATGAAGTAAAACTTCCCACAGTGTGATACCCTGTGCTAGAAGACCAAATCATATATCCAGATAGATATCCAGCAGATATTTGAGGAAGACAAAAGGGGAAGACCTTCTACTCACATTAGGTCACTCATCAGACAAAGTTTTTTCAAAGAAAAATTAAAACTCATCCGAATACACACCAATGTTATTACAGTGATGTTAGGGTTTCTGTAAAGGCCATAGTAAAAAGACTGAAAAATGTTCTTTCATTATTTTTTTATGATCAAATAGGTTAAAGTTAAATAAGAGCATATTATTCCCAACTAATGCCCCTGCAGTACAGTTTGCAATTGATCAGTTAACTGTAACTGCTTCTAAACTACTTAAATATGTATTAATGATAATTACAAAAAAAATAATACTTTTTCAACTTAACTCATCTCTTTGTCATTTCTTTGTCTCACAATAGCTGGGAGAATTTGTCAAAATGAAAATTCTCTCAAAGGTATTTTATTTTTTCCAGAGTATTACTATCTGTAAATAAATCCCTCTTTAAAAAGTTTAACACAGTTCTAACTACAGTCATTTAGAGTGCAAAGAAAGTATATTAAAATAATTAAATACTACATTTGGATTTGCTCTAAGTAGTAAAGATAAACAAAGAACTGTACAGGCTTGGTTAGCTCTGGATAGGAAGTACTGCTCAAACCTAATTGCTCTGTTCACCCAAAACTATTAATTGTTGTTGATTAAACAGGAATATGGTGGTTCAGCACTCATTCAGAATATTGTGTGAGTGGTCTTTAAGTTCAAGATGCTCCTGTCAGTTGCACTTGATAATCATCTTTTCCTACTTTCCAACATATTCAACATATGGAAGATTCATGGGACTGAGAACTTTAGAAATGTATTGAAAATATGTTTTCACTCTTTTAAACAATTGCCGTATGTTTGAAACCTAGCCTTCCAGCAACTTATTTCTTCTATTGTATGCAAGTTTGAAAGTCTGTTATAAAATACCTGCAGTTTATTTCCGAATTTTCATTCAGTATTAGGATCAGAAATTATACCATCTTGTCATATTTAAGATATGTATATCATATTGACACTTCCACTCATTTTCAAAAAGTTTACACCAGATGGTCTGAGGCAATACTGGATAAGGGACCTTTCAATCAGAATTTCAGATAAAGAGTGGAACTCAGCCATTGACATGATACAGCCCTAATTACTCTGGTCAAACTAGGGTGTAATTCAAAATAATTTTACACTGCTCCCACATATTTCATTTAAATAACCTAAAATGTACCCAGGACAAGATCATGATTTTTAACTACTAGATATCATTGTACACAAACCTTTCTTGGTCATATGTTTTGGATTTGCCTCACACTCAGTCCATACTGTGGAAAATCATTGACTAACTGTCAGATTCTACTGTAAATACAATTATTACTTACCTACCTAGAGCAAAATTTGGAATATTATTGAATTGCTGCTGTTTCCTTCTTCATGTGTTACTTTAACTCTAAAAATTTGGAGCATAAAAAATATCTCTTTGACAGTAGACAGCTTTCACAAGTATCATGAGATATATCTTTAGTTTTTTTTTTTGTGGAAATGCATAGAAATCAAGCAATAGTGTGTTACATTATACTATGTGAAGAAGAAAGAATAGAGCAATAACAAGTGATAGGACTTTATATTTTAGACTGCTTGAAAGAGTGTTGAAAAGAGTTACAGAAATGATAGACAGACAGACAGAATTAGACACCTGAACAAAGGATCTTTTCCCTTGCTGTGTTCCAGACTGATAGAATCCTGCTATAACTAACTTTCAACTTTGAGTTGAAAGTATTTAAGTAAATAATGCCAGATTGGGGGAGAGGCTTTAAGAAACATTAGGGCAAACATTTAAAAAAAATGTAAATATTTTAATTCAGAAAAGTATAGATTATTTGATTATCTTTTCATTTTTAGGAATTTCACCTTAATCCTAAACAGTGTTTTTAGTTTCTATAGTTTCTGAAGTTATACCAACATTTACTAATGGATAAGAAAAGGTAAAAAAAATGCAAAGAGGAAGGTTCTCTTGTGTGAAAGAACTGAAAGTGATGGAACTTGGAGTATCACAAAAGATCTTTTTTGTTATAGCCATATAATAAATCACTAAATTGTCAGACTCAAGATAGAAAGGGAAACGAAAAAACAGTAGCCAAACTCTTTTAATCTAAACCTTAATTTCACAGATCATAATTGATTTGTCTGCCTATTTATTAGAAGGCTAGGGGAAACCAAGCTAATAAAGAGATGTAATGTGTTTTTGAGTTTTCTGCTGACTGGTGTATTTTGATGAAGGTTTGTGCTTCACTAAGCTTGTCTTGTCTTTTTTTCTTCTTAGTGATCTATTACGGTCATCTCTGCACCCCCTCCCTGCCAAGTCTGTCCCTCACTCCATCAATCTGTCCCAAAGAGCATTTGTTTTGTTGACCTTGCAAATTATTGTTTTATCTTTTTTGTCTTTACTTCCATTATTTTTTTCCTTGTTTTTGTATTTTGCTGACCAAATCATTTCCTTCAATTTACTTCTTGTTCTTTGAAGTGGTTAAGTAACAATTAGAACAATGTAACATCTATCAGTCAAGAGTTTGTGCATGAGGAATTAAAACATGCTTTTCTAGCCTTATATTATACACATTTCAATTTTTTCTAATTATCTTTTTCTGCTCATTGTTGTCAGCTGATTGTTTTTATCTTATTTCATTTTTCCCAATTTCAGAATATTTTTTAAATATGTAATTATGCTTTGTATGGAGGTATGTTGATTAATTTGTTCGTTATTTTCTGAACTGAAGCAAAAACAATAAAACTGGTATGTTTTCTTTAAAAAAATAATGCCTTATTTTAAAAAAAGCAGAAGCAAGATGATTTCCTTTAAAGTTTTTTTTTTGTTGGTTTATCATAATATCTATCCATCCATTTGTTGAACCCACATAATGCAGTTTCACTGTCTTCACTAGCCAATGGCAGACCTGATACCATCTTGGATAATGTAAGATAAAACTCTGATTGGAATATTAGTTTGTCTTAGGGCACGCTTACACATACTGTACATCCAAGCATACTCATACCAGTGCCATTTAGATATTACATAACATTTGTTTCTTTTTTAGATATGGTAGTACACAAATATAGACTTGTGCTGACAAAGGGAAAATATGAAAACTCCTTATACAAATTAATTAAGTCAGGATTCAATCCCAGTCTCATTGAGCTTTAAGGCTACACTGTTAGACACTGTACCACCAATCTTCCTTTTTATAATATTACCTTTTTTAATTCTTAAATTAAATAGTGACACTCTTTTACCATGAGATCTTTGTTTTCCTTCCATTTAGAATGGATTGGCTTTCTTAATTAATATTTATGAATAAAGTTCTTTTAAGCAAGTATGTGAGTTAACTGAATCAAAAATATATGCTATGGTGAAGACCTGGAAATGTCTGGATTTTTATTTGATTTTCATATATAAGACACATTTCACATGTTTGTTTTGGACTCCTTTTCAGAGCTATTTACATGCACAACTGTAGTAAATTATTGCTGCACATTATTTTGCTAAAATATGTTATTTTTCTTTAAAATTATTATTATTGATTTTATTGTCAACACAGCTATGCATCTGTTTGGCCTAAACTGGCACCTGCAGCCTATGCAAAGACAAATGTATCAGCTGGCAGAAGACAGAGCCAGCAGCCTGCCAGCACCTACAGACCTCACAGTTTCACCTTCAGGTGGAACAGGGTTAGAGTTACCTGACAGAAAAGGCAAAGGCATTGGAATGGGTGAAGGTATGGAATCTATTCTGTCTTTTTTGTGATACCTATTTCTAAATTGTCCTTGATGATTTATCAGTGTCTCAAAGCAATATCCTTCCTTTCATCTCTAAATAAATTGTATAAAGTATTTTTTCTATTAGGCCATTTGCCATAAAAGAAAAATGTGTATACTAACCAAAGTACTTGCAGCACCATTTTATGTCTTATTTTTAAAACAATTATATATATATATTATAGCATTATGGTGGTAACTTTATAAAAGCTGCATTTACACTAGGTCATGTTTTAAGAAATTCATTCTGATTAAATAAAATACAATTAATGTCCTCATCCCTCGATGTATTGTACGATAAGACTCGTCTTTCTTTCTTCCATGTTCCCCATGTAGTTAGTCATGTGGTTATTATTCTTTTGTATATGGATGTCTTTTGTATGTAAACTACTGAATCCAGAAAGTAAATTGTGGCAAATCCCAGAGTCTTACAGTGTTGCGTCCTGACACTGCCTAATAGAGCTGCAACAAAAATATCAAATATGCTAAACTCAAAAAAAAAATAATGAAGAATAAAAAATCTTCAAAACTATAAAATTAAAAGACTTCCTGGCCTTTCAGATCAAATACCACAGTCCTGATAATATTATGTTGGAATTTCCCCAATCAAGGTATTTATTTATTTGATGAACAATGATGGCTTCATATTCAATTTCTTCATTTCTTACTCCTGTGCAGCATAACCCCTAGTAAGGCAGTGAATACGTCACAAGTGAAGCTACACATTTTATGTAAAAAATTGCATTACTAATATTTAATGAAATTGCACCTCCTCTCATAAAGTGAAGCCTGTGAGTATGTGGCCAGAGAGTTAGACTTCCACTTTTTCAAATAATTATGTTAGCATTTAATCTCCTCTGCATACATTTATTTATTTATTCCTGGTATATTCCCCCATGCATTTTCCAATGCTTAAATAATGTTTTGCATAGATGTTCCTTATGGTTTTATGCTTTGTCTAAACTTGCACAATATTTTTTTTAAATATGAAGTATATTTGAGGGGTACTTTAAATGTGGACCTTATGTTTTAGTTATATTTTTCTGAATGGGGATTAAATATTTTCATTCATATTGTGTGAAGAAAATACAGACTATTTCTGGCATCACATTTAAAGTGATATGAATTAACTGGCTCTCTCCTGTCATAAACTACTGTATGTAATAATAATGAGGATAAACATCCACATCCACAGCAAGTCTGGCAATATGTTATGGTCAGTCATGTTTTGTGTTGGTGTGTACATTTGTTTTCGCTGTTTATTGATCTATACATTACTTATTTGCGGTGGGCTGGCACCCTGCCCGGGATTTGTTCCTGCCTTGCGTCCTATGTTGGCTGGGATTGGCTCCAGAAGACCCCCGTGACTCTGTGTTAGGATATACTGGGTTGGATAATGACTGACTGACTGACTGACATTACTTATTTTTGCAAATTTATTTTTTTATTAATTTGTCTATTTCTGTCTTTATACAATTATATTTCAACCATTAAATGTAATTTTTTTCTTTTAATAAAAAGAATCAGGTTAAAAATTCAATTGTACCATACAGATGGCAGATTGATTTTTTAACAGTTAGAATAATTAAGTTCTAGTCTCTTTAAGAGCATAGTAAGTTTTGTCATGCTTCTGTTTAAAATTATTGTTAGTAGTGGAAGATGAAAAAAACATTTGCCATACATTCCATTCAAGTATCTCCCCTTTCATGTCCAAACTAACTGCTTAGCAATTAAGGATCACATTATTTTTTAATTTTATGTGCATTAATATTCTGTTTGCACTGTGATACCTATATTGCTACATAGTACTAGGGAAACACACTAAGCATTCTATTGGTGCAGCACTAGCAGACTCATCTTCCGTATCTCAACTTAAAACAAGGGCAGTATTTGTTCCTTCTGCATTAATTTTGTACTCATGAATCTCAACTCTTTTACTGATATATTTTAATAGTGTAATAACATATGTCTTTAATTTTAGTGTCTTTTGGCTGTCCTGGAAATCAGCATTGTCAAAACCAGGGTACCATATTATGTGACATTAAAGTAAAAGACACCGTTTTGATCTGATTCCCAATTTACAAAGATTTTTTTCATCTCTTAATTTCACCTTTTACAAAAAAATTCAAATGAAAGGTTGCATCTGTGTGGTGAAAAAAAGTCTTTCTTTGGTGAAGGTTAAGTAAAAGTTTGCTCAGACTGAATCTTGACAAATGGTTACAATTTGACAATTATAACAGCTGAGCTTAGGAGACAAAAGGGAAAATAACGCCCCCTAAATTACCATATAGATTGATCCCAGACCTCTGGTCTGAAACACCACACATCTGAAGTTTACATAAACAACAGTGATACCAAATGATAGCCTCGTGAGGGAGGGATCTGTGAATGACAGGCAGAGTTGAAGGAAAATCAATTCACATTGCCTTTTAATTCTGCAATTTAGTACAGCATTGTCAAGAAAATACAGTAAATCAATTCAATTTAATAGATACAAATACACTTTTTTCATTCTGTTTTTCACTTTGATTCTGACCTCTTTTATGCTGATAGGCCAACATTTCAATTGGACTTTTTTTGTTTATTTTACATGCAAATATGGCATTCTAGTTATGCGAGATTTTGTTGTCATGTTTTAATAAAATATTCATATTTGTACTAAAACATGAGAAGAACATTGTGTATCTTCTTATATAATATGCTACCGTGGCTGTCCGTTTGTCTGTCCAGTATTTTAAATTATCTGTAGCTCGCAAACCGTTTGACCTATTGACCTGAAATTTTGTACACATATACTATGTGACGTCTGCTTTCGGGGTGATGATTGACTTCCAAGGTCAAAGGTCAACCCAGGAAGGTCAAGGTCAAAAATCAAATAACCTTTAGCCTGAAATTTGGTACACATATACTACGCTGAAACTCTGCACTACAGCTTTATATTAGAAGCAAAGAGTTTTCATTTTAATTTTATTTTACTGTAGAACCAACTCTTGACAGTGGGCAGCCGTTCTCATCCCTACCACCTTTGCCATCACTTCCCCTACCTCTTCATATTTTAAATCATTCTTAAGGCAGGTATTGAAGACTTCAGTACCAGCTTAAGTGAAAAATTAAAGAAAACGTACTAAGTGAATGCAACACAAACACTGACTTAATCAGTTTTAACGCGAAAAGATGCCGACGGAAGAAGAGAAGAAGCGAAGAAGCGGGCCGCTCCGGTGGAGAAAAGAAGAGCTTCTCAGGAAGCAGCAAGCACAAAAACCTCTGAGCAGACAAATGCTAAATATACAGAGAAAGAGGATGAAAACTCTGAATTCTCAAGTCAAGAGTATTCACTGCACGTTATTGTGCAGTGCGCCATTACTGGTGTAATAATAATATACTATTTTATTAGGCCCGGGAAAGTTAATGTGTTAATTTTTGCGATTAATATGGCCTATTTAACACATTAAAAATATTCTCGCATCCAAGGCCACCAACGAGACAAATGCCTTTGTCAGTTCTTTGTTCACAGAGGCATTTTTATGTAATTTTTTTTTCTTTACGAAACAATAATACTGTACTGATCCAGTGCCATGGGACTGCACAGCTACTGAGCACTGTGCTTGCAGAAGGTGCAGTGCGATATGCTAATGAAATGACTCAGTGGAAGAAAGGGTGGAAAGTGTGGTTGTTTTGTCAGTGCTGAGGACAGACAGGAGGAGAACACAGTGTGCAGGAGCGCCACATGTGGGGACAAGAAGAAACAGCATGGTGTGCGTGAACAGCGCAGAGTGAACAATCTAGTAGAAGGGGGATGAGGATCAAAGACCGGCGTGCTTCAGGGCCGTAAAAGATTCGAACGAGTTTGATTGCGAATAGAAAAGTTGACGAGTCTCCCATGGCCAGAACAGTGGGAATTTAGTTGGGAAGCAATTAATAAAAGTTCATCAAACACCTGAAGCATGTACTGATGTTGGCCCTCTCTGGCTGATTATGGGTGTTATACAATGCAAATAAGTTAAGTGTGAACTTAAAGAATTATATACACATCCAGTACCATATTTATATATTACCTTTAAAAAATTATGAAATAAATTTTTCATTTAAAGGTTTCTCATTTTATATTACGCGATTCACAGTGATACATCAAATGTCAATATGTAGCACTAGTGTTCGTTTTCTTGATTTATACTGACTGACATAGGTGTAGGGGAAGGTTGGGGGTTAAAGCAGTCCTGGTGCAATGCTTAAGAAAAGTTGCGCAGGTAAAAATCATGCTTTTTTTTTTCATTTCATGTTTCTGTAAGAAGATCGAATTACAGTCATATCACATAATTGTTAAATTCGTTATCTTTGAGTGGCACTAAAACCAAAATAAGTCTCTATAGTATCTCTGTATGTAACTCAACAGTCTGCCAGCCTGTTTACAGTGCTGATTAAATTATGTGAAATACAAATGTAATGATTATCCCTACCCATGTTTAAGTTTTCAGTATCTTTGCTAATTCATGCAAAGAACGCAACATAACCATCCAAGTAATGCACAGTGTCAATTTTAAGCGAGATAGCAGATACAGAGATCTTTTTATGGAATGCCAGAAGTAAAGGTGTAGGTACAGCAGTGTTTTCCTATCATTTTTCTGTGGTGGCACACTTTTTGTAGCCCAAAAAATCACAAGGTACGATTCTACGAAACACAAATGCATTAATCTGCACGTACTAAACTGACTGCAAAATGGCGATCTCTGAGCTGCTTTTATGCCGGCTTCTCCAGGGAGTTCCGTCTTCCTCAGGCAGGTCTCAACCACATGAGGAGTGTGTCTATGTAAGATCAGGACCCAGGGGCAAAACACTTTTACTTCCTTGGTGCACCAGTTGATGGTGATGAACAATTGAGGATGGTATTTATGCAGTTTTAACACAAGCTTTAATGTATGCCCATTTAAGAGATGCTTACTCTTCAAGTTAAATCAGTCTTCACCAGTCCATTCAAAGTCAACAATCGTTTCGATTATTTAATTTTTACTTTGACACGTCTGTCTCTTATATGCTATGCCAATTTGAGAATTAATACATTGGCCCCATGCCTTCTTTTCAACTTGTCTTTTAGGAAGGCATTCAAATTCAAGTTGTACTTGTTCAAGTAATATTTTGTTAAAAGTTCAGGTTTACTGCAGTGGGTTGGCACCCTGCCCGGAATTGGTTCCTGCCTTGTGCCCTATGTTGGCTGGGATTGGCTCCAGCAGACCCCCGTGACCCTGTGTTCGGATTCAGCGGGTTGGATAATGGATGGATGGATGGAAGTTCAGGTTTAAGGTCATTGTTTAAGTTTAAACTGTCATTAATTTTTTTAAATTCCTTTGTGTTGATTCTACAATGAATTTGTTATTCAGTGTTTAATTACTTCATGATTTATGTATTAATTTTATAATTACATGTTTTAATGTTAGATTCAATTAATTGTGATTAATTGCATAAATCTGTGTGATTAGTTATTTTTTTAATCAATTCCCAACCCTAATTTTTATTATTACCAATAAAGCTTAATTTAAAAGCAGTTACCTGAATGCACTTTCCTTATATTATATCAAATTAGCTTTAGTCATTGATAACCTACACAAGTGCGTGTAAATCATAAAAATATTACAAAGTTTACATTTGTAATATTATTTAAAATATGAAATGTTTTTTTGGATCCATTTTTTAACTGTCTGTTTTCACAACATGTCATTTAGGCTGAAAATACAACATTCTGCATATAATCAGTATAATGTAATATAACATAACCAATAGACTGCTGACACATTTGTCATGACAATTAGATACACAATTCATAGTTAATTACTAGAAGGATTTTGGCCCATTTTAATATATTATTAGTTGAAGTAATAGGACAGTGGCACTATTCTATAGCCCCCTTTTGCTTATTCCAGATATTCATCTTCCAGCCGTTACCTATTTCCATACTTTGAAGGTGCAGTTCTACTGTTCACAAGGCTGCTTTCTACAAAATGCCTATGTAATCTTTATGAAAAGTTTCTTGCATTGACTGGGATTTCTGTAACAAAAAAAAATTAAATGAAATAGTGCTAAAGAATGTTAACGATGAAGTGAACAAAATAGTCTATTGCAGTAATTTCCCCAGGGCTAATAGCATATGCTTGCCATTTGCTAAACCTCAGAGCTTAATAAAAAGTGATTCTGATCACTTCTGATTTCATAAGCAGTGAAATTTTTGTAGTAGTAAACATTTTGAGCATATTTGCAACAATGCAGTGTTTGTGTTTAGTTAATTAATTCAAACTAGAAGACAGAATATGCAGTATTTTTGTTTATCTTTTTATTAAAATCTTAGTAAAGTCTGTTACAGTAACACCATTTGTCTGATTTCTTAGAGTAAAATTTATGAGCATGCAGAATCCTGGTTCAGTTTTTAAGAATTAAATCATTTTTTTTTCCAACTGCGTTTAAAATAACTAATGCACATAATGTTGTTTATTATAAATGTCAGTCTTTTTGCATGTTTCTCATTTGTTTTATTTTTTTTCCATGTTTTTTGCATTCTGTTCTTTTGAAAGTATTTGAACAGTGAGTAAAAAATCTGGAATTTCACATGGGTCCCACTGTATAAAAACTGGATGAAACTAATTGTAATTGTTTTAGCCTCCTACATTTATTGTTACTTTTTCAATTGTTTATAATGAACAGTAAGACACAAGACTAAGTAATTTTGTTTTATATGCTTGTAAATTATATCAATGCTTAACAGCAGCGTCAACTTCAAATAACATTGTCTTTATAGGAAAACCGGATGGTCTTTTTCCAGAAGAAACTTTTATAGACATGGGAGAAATTGATATTGGAAGGAAGGTTACACAGAAGATTCCTCCTGGTATATTTTGGCGTTCCCAAGTGTTCATTGATCATCCAATGTATCTAAAGTTCAATGTATCCTTAGGAAAAGATGCTCTTGTTGGCATCTATGGCAGAAGAGGCCTTCCTCCATCACATACACAGGTGATTATTATTTTATATGTTCACACCTTTTATTTAAACCTATGCTGTATATGCTAGTCACTGTTTGTTTGAAATAGTGCTGAAGCAGAACCTGCTATACTGGCTAAAAATGAAAAATACAATTATAATTAATAATAATGTATTTATTGTACAACTTCCTAAAAAGTCTTACTTTTTACATTCAGTAGGTGATAATAAATGTTTGATTTTTAGTTGAAACAATTGCAGCAGACAATAGTTTACAAGACATACAATTTTTTTTATCTAAAACAAAAAAAGTTGTTTTAATATGTATCACATTATTAAAATACAAGACTGATATTTTGTACCTGTTAAACTTTTAAATGATTTTCAAAAATATTTTAATTGTTAATTTCCAATACAGTGATCCCTCGTTATATCACGCTTCGCCTTTCGCGGCTTCACTCTATTGCGATTTTTTCTCATACACGCTTACGTCACTACGCATGCGCTTTCTGAGAACCTTTATCTAAGCCCCACGATGGCTCCTAAACGTGCTGCTTTTTCTAAGCCTTCTGACAATGAAACTAAGCGCCGGAGGAAGATGCTTACCAACCAGGAGAAGGTGAAACTCTTGGATATGATCAAAGATGGCAATACCCTACAAAAGCTTCCTCACGCATATGAAAAGACAGCCCCAGCAACTGCCTATCAAGATGTTCTTCAGCCGTGCACCCAGACACCCACTGCCTAGTACTCCTTCAGCGGAAGAAGACAATGACGCACCTGCTGAAGATACTGCACCACCTTGTCACGCTTGGGTCACAGATTTACACAGAGACGCAGGAGGTTGTAGAAAAAAAAGAATTTTTTATTCAAAGCACTGCAAACAAACATTTGTCTCTTTTCAAAAGTTTAAACGTGCTCCATGACAAGTCAGAGATGGCAGTTCCGCCAAGAGCAGAGAATGTCTGAGAGAGAGAGAGAGAGAGAGAGAAACAAAACAACCAATTCCAAAGCTAAGAGGCGCTACACAATACTTTTAAGTAAGCAGAGTACTGCGTGAGAGGTTTATCGCGCGTTATAGCGCAAGTAAGAAGGGTAAGGAGCAATGTGAAGGTAGACTGTCAGCTGTTTCAGGGGTTTTCCCAGGGGCGTCTGTGTCCTTTAAGGTGCGATTAGCGCTCCAGCTTACAACGTGAAGACTCTCCTACTCAGCTTGTGCCTTCATAGGTTAGTGGTTGTGTGTAAGAACTGTGTGTGTGTGTAATTAAATGTACAGTTCAACAATAATAATATGATATTTGTAACGTCTAATATGTCTTATTTTCTCTTATTTTGTCTAATATATTGGGTAATACAAGTGTAATGATGACTAAAGGGTGTTATTTCATGTCTAGAGGGCTCTAATAATGTTAAAAAACGTATTTAGAAGGTCGTAAACAAGTTTTCTATACTCTAACTGCGAAAATATTCGATTTATAAATAAAGAATCCTACTTCGCGAAAATTCATTTATCGCGGTAGAGTCTGGAACGGATTAACCGTGATAAACGAGGGTTCACTGTAATACAGTGGTTAATGCTGCTATCCCACACACCCATGCACAGCTGGTGTGCAGTTTGCAAGTTCTCTATGCATTCACCATTGGTTTTTGCTGGCTATTTAGCTTCCTCCTACATTCCAAAAACATGTAAGTTAGGTTAATCAATGGCTGAGGGATTGTGTTCTTATGACATGCCTGTCTCCTGCCATCCAAGGTCTTTTTTTTTTTTGCATTGTGCCCAGTGCTGCAGGATAGCTCACTGCTAAGCTCTAATAAAAAAAAAGCTAGCTTGGAAAAGTATTAATGGTTCCATGAAATGTAGATGAGCATGTTTATCATCTGGTCACACTTTAACTTTTTTCAATCAAGTAAACTGTTTTTTGTTTACTTTAACACACTTTCAAAGTAGTACACACATCAAACATAATTATCAGAAAGTGTTACTCATGGTTGATGATTTGTTAATAACAGTATTTAAATAGATTAACTTTTAATTAGCCTTTATTATGCAGTATTGTTAGATTTTTTTAAATATGTTAAGCATTTCCAAATGAAGTAAAAACATTAAATTGATACAAAATTGAATGATTATATGCCAAGACATTATTCAGTTCTATCTTAAGTATTATAGAAAGTTTGTTAAAACATTTCCCCATATGTAAAATTATAAAGTGCTTGATTTCACCTAGGTTGAATTGTCAAAGATGATATAATATTCGCTAAATAAGAGACAACATAATTTTGTTATACATTACATTGATTAGGTGTATCATTAAGTTAACATTCTCAACACACTCTTAAAGTAAGTGTCCTACAGTACTTCTGCCCTAAAATGTGATTTTTTTAACATGCGCTATTTAAGGTCTGATACTGCATAATGTCAAATATTTAGTTGATTAATAAGATATTCCAACGCATTTAAGATTCCTAGGTTACTGGTTGCATTATAGTAGTTGCCAGTGAACATTAAAGCATCTTCTTCCTTTATTTAACAATGGTTTCAAGATATTGAGAAAATAAAGTGATTATGATGAAAATGATTACAGATATACATGTTTTTCTTTGGCACTCTTTATATTTAAATAAGCAATCTAGCCAAGCTTAAGTGCTTTTATTTGTAACATGGTGATTTCATTCTTGTACACAGTAACGCGATGAAGAGATTTTATATCTTATTTTAAGCAGTGCTACCTACATTTCCAAAGTAATTTGTTTGCTTTAAAAGCATTTAAAAAGAACTGTGATTATCTGCATAGGGGGTAAATTATTTGTTTAAGATTCTTCTTTTCAAAGTAAAATTTGATTAACTGATCTGATAAGAAATGTAATAATTAGTGTAGCTAGTGTGTTTGTATTTTGGGAGACACTACATACTGTACATTGGACCTTTGAATTTACTTGATTTGTTTTTCACAAAAAATATACAATGATATTTGGTGCATTATAATACTGTGTCTTTGTTTATGGTTTTGAAGTACTGTATGTTATGGCACAGTGATACATGGAAAAGGCATGGTATTGGTTTATTGTATTAGATATAAGAAAATACATGTATACTTGCATACATACACACATACTTGGCTTGTTCCATACTGTGCTAAAATTCTAATTATAGGTCTACCACTTTCCAGTTTCATATTGTTTTATTAACAAAAAATGGCGCAAATTTCAACTCCTTTATCTTTAAAGTTAATTTGTTACACACAAGCTCAAAAAATGCAAAAATGAAATGGGGATAAAATGGTCAATAAAATTATAGCTCTTTATTACCAAGTGTCACATTAAATTACTTTGATGAACCTTAGTAATTGTCTCAGAAAAATTCTTAACCACTTCTAAGCATTTCTATCTATCTATCTATCTATCTATCTATCTATCTATCTATCTATCTATCTATCTATCTATCTATCTATCTATCTATCTATCTATCTATCTATCTATCTATCTATCTATCTGTGTGTGTAAATGTGTATATGTACACAACTCTCCAATGACAGTTTCTTATAGCCTGTAACTGCCTGAAAAATTACATATCTGAATTTATTTTCCTCTAGTTTGACTTTGTGGAGTTGCTAGATGGACGACGATTACTAGCACAGGAGGTCCGGGGCTTGGAAGGACCACAAAGGCAGCATCGTAGCTTAGTTCCAATAACCAATCATGACACTGGATTCATCCAATATTTAGATTCAGGAATATGGCACTTGGCTGTATACAATGATGGGAAAGAAGCAGAACAAGTCTCTTTTATAACTACTGTAATAGGTAAGTGTATTATTATTATCATGTTTCCTTAAAGTCTTTCTCTATTCACTCATGAAGCCGAGTCTATCCCTTGAGCTTAGGGCTACCATGAGGGTATGAGGGTTCACTTGATGGATAAAGTCCTTCTTATTATTTAAGCAGTGCCAAGGAGGACAATTTTCTGGATCTCCTGTATCTTGATATTATCAGAGATTTTGTTGATGTAGTTTTCCATCCCTTTCTTGACAAATCGGAGAATACCTATTATGACTAGTATTATTGTGGTTTTCATACCCCACATTTTCTCTATTTTCAGATCTTTGTATTTGGAGAGTTTTTCTGTATTTTTAGGGAGGTGTTTCTTTCAGTGGGCCAGACATGTTGATGAGTAGGCAGGATCTCTCCTTCTTGTCCTTCACTACTTTATTAGGTCTATAATCTTGATTTCTTTATCAGTTTGTATTGGTATATCCCATAATATAACCGCCTCACCATTTTCAGTTACCGTTGACGGCTCATGTTTGTAACATTTGCCATAGACTTAGATGTTATAGTAGTTTGCATATTGCCCAAAGAACGTATGCTGCTGCTTTTTCATGTCTTTGTATGTATTCCGTCTTGGCTAATTCTGATCATCCCAAGATTAGATGGTCTATTTTCTCTTTTTGTTTGTTGGATATCCTACACATCAGCTTTGTGCTATCTTTCAAGATCTTATTTCGGTTATAGTTGGTCATGATGTATTTGGTCTTGAGCAGCAATGATGAGACCTTCAGTTTCTGACTTAAGGCCTGTTGTTTTTGGCCAACGGTTTGTTTGGGCTTTGTCCACGTCTTTGTTATTTATTTGTTTTGGGTACTGTCCATGTAACGGTTTTCTTCCCATTTGCTTTTTAGTTGTTCTAAGGTTTGATGTTTGGCTTCTATTTTTGTTTTTTGAACATAGTTAATAATTGGCTTGTTTTTTGCTGTTTGGATCTCTGGCATATTGAATTCTCTTCTGAATTTGGCAGATTCATGATGTTTTGATGATGTTTTCTTAGTTCTTTCATGGTCTCTGGCTATCTTAGACATTGTCTTCTTGGTTTTCGAGGTATGTCACCAGAGCAATCATTGGTACGGTATTTTATATGTGGCCTCAATCTGGGTAAGGCCTCTTCCAGCTGATTTTCTTGGGAGGTACTGCCTATCCACATTTACTTTTCCATTGTAAGCAGTTATCTTGTGTTTTGGTCTAGTTTATTTAGTTCTTCTATTTTCCAGTTAATGATGTTGAAACTGTAGGTGACGACTGGAACTACAAGAGTGTTGATTTCATCTATTCTGTTAATAGCATTCAGTTCTGATTTAAGCACCAGTCATATTTATCTGTAATATTCTTTCTGAATTTTCTGTTTCATCTTTGAGGGTTGTATTCCATCTCCTTCTTTCACACCAAGATATTTGTATGTGCTCTTTTGTTCTAAATCTTGGATGAAAGTACTTAGATCAACCTTGATGGTCTCAGTGTTTATTAACTTGCTCTTTTCAAAGTTCCTTTGACACATTTGTCAAAGCCATACTCCATGCAGATGTCACCACCAAAGTCTTTAACAATGGTAAGTAGGCTATTCTATTAATTATCATTTCTAGCTAAGGTTTTCAAGTCATCAATGTAGTACAGGTGGTTGATGATCTTGTTGCCTGTCTTGTATCCATAGCCACTTTTGTTCAGAAGAGAGGATAGTGGAGCAAGAGTAATGCAAAAGAGAAGAAGAGAGAGAGTCCCCCTGAAAGATTCCACTTTTGATATTAATGGGTCATACTGTTAAGATTCTCTTGTCGTATTTGAGTTGGAAGGTTGTCTTTGATTTTGTCATACTGGTTCTTATAAAGGCTATCATAATTGGTGAAAATTGGAGATTTTTAGGCATTTTATTATCCATCTCAGGATTTTCTCTGATCTTGTTGTACGCACAAGTCAGGTCTTCATGTAGTGACAGGGCCTTCAGCTGTATAGCGCCCAGATTCTGGAATGACCTACCAAAATTAATCAGGTCAGCTGACTCCATGAATTCTTTTAAAAAACAACTCAAAACTCATCTGTTCAGGAAGGCTTTTAGCTCTACTTGACTTTATTACCTTTCTCTCAGTTTACTTCTCTGTCAAGATGCTCATGTAACCTGTATGTGTGTGCGAGACCATCAATTATGTTGTCTGTTTTTTTTTCAGAATTTACTGTCTTAATCTTCTTTGTTTATTTATCTGGTTTGTACAATGCTATATACTGTATATTCTGCCGTTCTTTATTTATTCTGTAAGTGCCTTGAGCATGGGAAAGGCGCTATATAAATAAAATGTATTATTATTATTATTATTATTATTAGTGGTGTCAAGTATTTTAGCCAGAAGTTTGTTATGCTATCATTCCCCAAGAACCTTCCAGTTGCTTGATTTCTGGATTGCTTTTGTTTCTTCTGTGGTTATTTCCAGCCACTTTTGTTCAGGTGTTTGTTGGTTTTCATTCTCTGTTTGCTTTATCCACTCAGCATTTTCATTATGATGTTTTTCCTTTTCCCAAATATTGGCCCAGAAATATTTAACTGCTTCTTTCTTGAGTTTTTCGCTGATGTCGATGTTCCTTGATAATTCTTGGGTGTTTTCATTGTATATTTTATTCTGGTGGAAGAACATTTGTTTCTTTTCATAACATTTGATTCTTTGTGGCTCCGCTTGCAGCTGTTGTTTAAGCTTTTCGATGATAATTGGCATGTCATTCTTGTTTTTGATGTTATGTTTTCTCATGAGGACTCTTCTTTTCCTCATAATCACATTGTTTTCTGTATTAATTTTGGGGAGTGTTGAAATTTCTCCTCATATCTTTTGGATTCCTTTTTCAATTTGTTTTTTCCATTGTGGTTGATTTGCTTGCTTGTGTACCTTCTTACTAGTTTTTATGCCCAAGCTGTCACTGACTGCAGAGGCAGCAATATAAAATAATTCATTCACTTCAGTAAGGGACAGCTTATGCCCAGGCCAGTTCTTGATAGTCATCATTGCTCTGTTCGCTGTTTGTAATACTGATTTTGAATGTCTATCGTGTGTATTTTTTGGTTTTCATGGGGTTTCATCAATGTCAGTTTCTTTTACAAACTTCCACTTTCTCACGATGCTTTCTACCATTTCCTCTACTTCTTCGTCAATATTATTCTTAGCATTTTGGGGATCTGGTGTTTTTGGTTAGTTTTTTTCATCATTCTGCTAATTTTCCTCAGCATTTACCACTACAATCGATTCTTTGGGGCTTAGTTTTTGAGACATTTTTTTATTCCTGTTGAATTTCAATTTCTGTTATTCTCTTGTTTTTCATGGTGCCCCATCTGGTGTTTCAAGATTATTGGTGGTCATATTGGATCTTGATGTTGGGTTTTTTTCACTCCAAATGTTGTACGTGTCTGTTGTGACAATCTTGTTGGGTTTGTTACATCTTTGAAGTATGTTTCGATCACATCTTTATACTCTTCCCTTGAGCATTTAATTCTGGTTGACTTTTGATGGTTTTCAGGTAGTGTATTTTGAGAGCCTCTGTGAGTGTCATCCTTGGCAAGATAATCCTCATTTCCTTGTTGGGTAGAGTTTGTTCCAGTAGCAGACATTTCAACCTCAGCTTCGATGACTGATGTGGTATGGTAATCTGTTAAGTTTTTCTGGCATTTTTGAATGTATGTTGTTAGAGCCTCTTTAGCCGCTCTCATAAATAAAATTATGATTGCGTTTCCCAGTCTGCATCGTGTAGAGGAGAGGTTGAACTTCAGTGGACTTTATTATTATTATTATTATTATTATTATTATGAACTATTGGACACACAGGGTTGCAGGGATTAATGCTCTTGCATCCCAGGTCTAGGGACAAGTAAGTGGGTTTGAATGTTGGCCTGGTGTTTGTCTGTATCAGATTGAAATTTGTACTTTCCTGGTTTGTCTAAAGAAAGACATGCAAGTTAAACTGATTTGCAACTCTAAATTGGCCTACATGACTGAGTGTAACCATTGCAGTAGACTGCTAGCCTGTCTGGAGATGGTTCCGGCTTTGCATCTGGTTCATGATTCTGCTGGGATAGGTCTGGCTGTCTGAGACGCTGAATGGTATTAAGAAAATAGATTAAACTTCCTTGAGAAGTAAAAATGAAGCCCAATACAACCAATCTTCTTTCCTGAAGTAAAAAAGATCAACACTGATATATTGCCTATACATTTTTCCATATGTTACTGAGCACACAATGCAAATACGTTAAAACTGCAAAAAAATGTCAACACACTACTTGAAAAATTTGTGCGCATTGTGTGACTTTGCTGAGATCTCTGCTGAAACTCAAGAGCAGATCCTTTTTGAGAATATCAGGGTATTTCTTTCTGAAGAAAAAAAATCTGATAATCTTGACACAAATGAAAATGTTTCCATTTCATTTCTTTCTGCTCTCATTGCTGTTTAGGAGAAACGAAAAATACATTAAGGTAATCACTTATATTGGGAGAAGGATGTTAAGGATAGAGCTGCCAGGTAAGAGGAAAAGAGGAAGGCCTAAGAGGAGGTGTATGGATGTGGTGAGAGAGGACATGCAGGTGATGGGTGTAACAGAACAAGATGCAGAGGACAGAAAGATATGGAAGAAGATGATCTGCTGTGGCAACCCCTAACAGGAGCAGCCGAAAGAAGAAGAAGTGTCATATAGTAGAATAAGAAAATAAATTCTACTGCCTTTTCAAATCTTTGAACATTCCACATAAATGTAAAAGTCTATACCCTTTAAAACTTCTCTGTGCACACACAAATGATTAATAAACAATACTCTGTGAAGATTAACAAACATAACAATATAGAGACCCTATTTTATTAAAAACAAAAAAATGCTAGAGAAAGACTTCCTTTTATATCAAGTGAAATATAAGGCATAGTTCTTAGTTCTCTTTTTTATGTTTTTTTTTTTGCTTTATTTATTGGAGTTTGCACCATTAGAAGAAATATATTTCCATGCTGGCTATATCTTTGGAAACACTTTTTTATATATTTTTTTCCATTTTGTGTTTTTCCCAATTTAGCGGTGATAATAGTCCCTTAATTCATCTGTGTCATTTATTTACCAGAAATTGCTTTTTTTGAGAAGGGTCAGTACTTAGGTTGGCGTATTTCTTCTTTTTTTTCATGATAAAGTAATCTACCTAATGGATGTTTGAACTCAATAATACTATATTTAAAGGACAGCAGATGTTTTAAGAGTAGATATACGAGGGCAATCTCAAAAGTAAGGTCTCCAAAGCGGTGGAGACGTAGAGAAACTGTTCGTACGGGTGTTGGCCACACTGTTGTGATTGGTGCTTCCACCACTCCCAAACACGCATGCACGGCTTCGCTGGGATGCTCAATCTTGGCTTGGCAGCCCTTGAAAATGGAGCTCTCGTTGAATGCTACCGACAAGTGTGAAGTTCGCGCAGTTATTCGATTTTTGAACGCAAAAGGCGTTAAACCGGTTGAAATTCATCGCCAATTGACAGAAGTGTATGGATGTCAAAAACGTTCGCAAGTGGTGTAGAGAGTTTACAGCCGGTCGTACTGAAATTCACAACGAACAAAGGAGCGGGAGACTGTCAATTCCCGACGAGACAGTCGCTAAGGTTGAGGAAAACATGCGTAAAGATCGGCGGATCACTCTGGATGCTCTCTGCACCCAGTGACTACCACCTGTTCCCTAAGTTGAAAGAACATTTGTCCGGAAGGCGATTCTGCTCCGACGAAGAGGTGAAAAATGAGGTTCAACGCTTCCTGAAGGACATGGCGGTGAGCTGGTATGACATGGGCATTCTAAAACTACCACAGCGTCTACAAAAATGCATTGACCGAAATGGCGATTATGTAGAAAAATAAATAATTCTTTAACCTTTAAAATGATGTAAATATTATAGAAAATAAACGGTTGTTTGTATTTCTAAAAAAATAGGAGACCTTACTTTTGGGATTGCCCTCATATATTAGATAAAAATGTACTATCACAGCCTAATTGTATCTAAGATGTTTATAAGATTAACAAAGAATAATGATGTTAGAAATGAAAAATAGGAACAGATTAACATCTCTACTTCCCATTTCCCAAATCCATACCTCTGCTATAGTTCGCTTTTTTTACTATTCTGTATTTTCCATAACGCTCATCAGATCTCTTTTACTTCTCTTTTACACGCATATTACACGTGCTGGTGTTGTAAATTTGCTAGCTATAAGAGTCTTGTCTTCCATCTAAATCCACGCTATGTTTAATATCACTTCTAAATGAAATTTTACTGTATTGTTAAATGCTTGCAAAGTATTGTTCCAACAATTGCCAGTATTTCAGACTGTTCAATGAAATATTCTTAGTGTGTCTTGTTCATTTGATGCTGGAAACAGGGCAAATGTAGATTTTCACAGTGAGCAAATAATTAATTGAAAATGCACTAATATTTATACTAAGATTAATTAGAAAAACAATGTATTCATAGAGTTGCCTCCTTTGTTAAAAGGCTGAAAATACTTTGAAGAAAGCTGTGAACAGTTTGTATGAAAAAGAGCACAACTATCCAAACCAAAAAAAAAAAATAGGCTGATGAGATGGGTACCATGTATTCCTAGAACTGATCTAGAAAAGCAGGTTTGGGAAATTAGTGGATGTTTTTATTTTTTTTTTAATCTTCTGTAGATTTAATTACATGTTAAAATGTTAAAATTTTGTTGCTTATACATGTTAATTAAAGATTTGTATGGAAAGGCCATTGGTCCAGATGACATACCTGTGCAAGCATGGAGGTGTGTGGAAGAGATGGCAGTGGAGTTTTTAATCAGATTGTTTAATGCAATCTTGGAAAGTGAGAGGATGCCAAAGGAATGGAGAAAAACTGTACTGGAACCATTTTTTATGAATAAAGGGGATATGCAGAGCTGTAGTAACTACAGAGGGATAAAATTGGTGAGCCACAGTGTGAAGTTATGGGGAAGAGTAGTGGAATCTAAGTTAAAGAAGGGAGGTGATGATTAGTGAGCATCAGTATGGCTTCATGCCAGGAAAGAGCACCACAGATGCAATGTTTGCTCTGAGGGTGTTGATGGAGAAGTTTAGAGAAGGCCAGAAGGAGTTGCATTGTGTCTTTGTGGACTTAGAGAATGCATATGACAGGGTGTGTAGAGAGGAGCTGTGGTATTGTATGAGGAAATCGGTAGTGGCAGAGAAGTACATAAGAGTTGTACAGGATATGTACAAGGAAAGTGTGACAGCAGAGAGAACTGTGGTAGGAGTGACGGATGCATTTAAGAATGAGGTGGGATTACATCGGGGATCAGCTCTGAGCCCTTTCTTATTTACAACTAGGTGGCTTCGCCCCCTGCTCACTTCGCTCGCCAACCCCTGTGTTTGGTTTTCCGAAAACACACTTTTAAGATTTTTTTTTTCTTTAAGATGTTGCTATTTCATTAGTTTCACTTTTATTTCAGAACTTCTTTAAAAACAATATTTGGAATCTTTCCAGTCCCAACATGCTGAATCTTTTAAATGAGGTCCGTGAGATTTGTGTTTAATTACTTTGTACCATAATTCAAGATAGGTTTCTCTGTTTGGAATTTCAGCACAGACAAAACGATCTACATCATGAGTAGTTAATAACTTTTTTGCAAAGTAATCAATAAATGCATGTGAGTTAAACCCCGTTTTTGAAATTCTCTGACTTAAACTTCAAAGCCTTACAATATTTACATACTTCTGACATATCACCTATGTCCATATATTCGATCTCTATTCACCTTTTCGTTATTTCTTCGAGTAATAATTTCTCTTTTTTTGTACTAATGCTATGTTTACTTTCTTTGTTTTGACACTTTCGTTTTTTTCTGCTTTCATATCCTGTATCTTGCTCTGCATGTGTTTTGCACCTAGGTTTTTTTTGAGTCTTTTGAATTCCACTGTTTTCATAATCTCTAACCTGCTCTGCATGTGTATAGCACCAACGTTTTTGAACTTTTTTATGAAGTTCTATTCTGTCTTTTACTCTTTGTCTTTTAATTCTGAGCCCGATTGGACGTGCTTGTTTTCAGTTCTACTTGTTCAGGGCTGATTATTACTTTCCTTATTTTCTGAATTTGCACCTAGATTATTCTTTTTCTTTTTTGCATTTTTTCTCTCCAATGCTTTCGAGTCTCTTTTCTCCGCACTGCTCTTTCTTCTTCGCTTAGTTGTCAACGTTTTATCTATAACGTGTTGTCCTTATACGCTTTATATGCGCTGAGAGCCCTGGATCTATGTGTGCTCAAATCCTTTACACGACTGAGTGTTTTGCTGCCTGTGGTCTCATTTGATATTAGTTGTAAGTAGGGCATGTCTTGCAAGAATCTCATGTTCTACGTCCCCGCGAGACGGTCCTGAGTCAATTTCTTTCGTCTCACGGGACTTTTAATTGTCTTCCGTGATCTTCATGTGAAGATCATATCTCGTCTCCCTAGTCTTTCTCTCCCAGGATTTTTTTTATAATAGAGAGATAGTGATGGACAAGATGACAGACGAGACTAGAAAATTCCCGTGGATGACATTGTGATCTGTAGCATGAGTAGGGAGCAGGTTGAGGAGACCCTGGAGAAGCAGAGATATGCTCTAGACATGAGAGCAGTGAAGGTCAGTAGGAACAAGACAGAATAAATGTGTGTGAATGAGAGGGAGGTCAGAGGAATGGTGAGGATGCAAGGCATAGAGTTGGTGAAGGTGGATGAGTTTAAATACTTGGGATCAACAGTGCAGAGTAATGGGGAGTGTGGAAGAGAGGTGAAGAAGAGAGTGCAGACAGGGTGGTGTGGGTGGAGAAGTGTGTCAGGAGTGATTTGTGACAGATGGGTACCAGCAAGAGTGAAAGAGAAGGTCTACAAAAGATCTACAAGCTATGTTATATGGGTTGGAGATGGTGGCAATGACCAAAAAACAGGAGACAGAGCTGGAGTTGGCAGAATTAAAGATGTTAAGATTTGCCCTGGATGTGACGAAGATGGGGAGGATTAGAAATAAGTACATTAGAGGGTCAGCTCAGGTTGGACGTTTGGGAGACAAAATCAGAGAGGTGAGATTGAGTTGATTTGGACATGTACAAGGGAAGATGCTGGGTATATTGGGAGAAGGGTGTTAAGGATGGAGCTGCAAGGCAAGAGGAAAAGAGGAAGTCCTAAGAGGAGGTTTATGGATCTGGTGAGAGGGGTCATGCAGATGATGAGTATAACACAGTGAGATGCAGAGGACAGGAAGATACAGAAATAGATGATTAGCTGTGGCAACCCATAAAGGAGCAGCCAAAAAAGAAGAAGAAGAAAATTTTGACCAAATAATTAAGTGACTGAAAATTCAGCTAAATCCATTTTTGTATAATTTATATTCTTATAAATCTGTGTTTGTACTTTTCTACATTTGCATTTTTGGTACATACTTAATTATCTGTGTCAATTTGAAAAAAATTTAAAGGCAGCAACAATTAAATAATAAATCAATGGAGACAGAATAAATTAAACAAAACCTTTTTGAACATCATCTATCTAGATGGGATTATTTAATTTATTTAAAATGTACAGAACCTTTATTTTTCCTGAAAACTTGGACTCATCTTCCTTTCTCTAGGCAAACTCTGTGACCCAAGCATAACAATATCTGTATAAAAAACAGAACCACTTAAACTGCAAAAAATATTGTTTTTGACAATGAGACGTTAGATGTGAATTTTTTTAATAGAAATTCAGGTATAAAAATATGAAATGAAAACAAGATATTTGGTGTAACCTTTTTTAATAGAAATATAGGTATGAACACTGAATGAAAACGAGATGTTAGATGTCATTTTTAATTAGAAATACAGGTATGAATACAGAATGAAAACAAGACGTTAGATGTATTTTTTATAGAAGTATAGGTACAAACACAGAATGAAAAAGAGACGTTAGACTTTTTTAAATCGAAATACAGATATGAACACAGAATGAAAACCAGTTAGATGTAATTCTTTAAAAATAGAAATATAGGTATGAACACATAATTAAAATGAGATGTTAGATGTAACATTTTTGGTAGAAATACAGGTATGAAAATCTAGAATCAAAACGAGTCGTTAGATGAAGATGAAGGTGTAATTGAAAAATGGTTTCACCACATCATTCTACCTCATTCCAGAAACAACTTTTTCCAGGATTGTTAATTTTTCTTTCAACATAAACTGATTCAGTTTCTCACTTTTTCTTCATCTCAAAGAAAACTCAAAGGAGTTCTGTGAAAGTCAAACAGTACAATATCCACACACAACACAGCTACCCCCGCAGAAGCTCAGTGGAGCACTGACTTTAGCTATGTGTATGATGTCGTGCATACACACTTGCTGAGACTACCCGAGACCAGAAATTTTACAACTGTCTCTCTCTTTTAGACAGTCTGTTGCAGGGTTCCTGAGATGTGGCTCGTAAAGAGCAGCATTAAGTATTTTTTGCATCGCATTTTTATCTTCGGTGGCCATTTTTGGTTGGAGATTTAAGTTTTGTTAAAACAAAATTCATTTAACTTGATTTTCTATGAACACAAAAAGTATTAATTATTCTGAAAATTTTGTTACTTCTGTATTCATTATAACGGGATTTAACCTGTATTACATTATAGGTTTACTTTTACTATCGCTAATGGGGCCATTTACTAAAATAGTAAATGGAAACTAAATATAGGTGATAAGAGGCTGCCAACAGTAGAACCACTATCACCAGCATGCATAGGCCACATAAAGTGAGCTGCAAATACCAAACTGGGAAATCAGGAGCCAGCAGAATGTGATATTTGCAGTATGTGTGTTGGAGGCAACAGGCTGGAGCACCAGTGAAAAGAAGCAAGACTGATGTGTGTAATGTTCCCCAAAGAACTTACAAGTCAGAAATTTCAGATACAATTGCTGTCTCTGTGTGTACTTTGTTTCACAACTATACATTTAAGTGAATCAGTAAAGGGAATTGAATTTGCAGTTTTGTAGTTTGCAGATCAAGGCCTTGCCCTCCTAAAGCATGTTGTTCAGCTGCGCCTATATCTGATAATTAATAAAATATAGATAGTATAAAGTTCAACATTTTTACCTTTTAAAATAAAATAAGTGAAATTCATTCATTCTGTTTCTTTTCTGTCGAGAACAACATAATTTCTATTCAGTGCTCTATAATATAACAAAAATCAAATTCTTGGAAAGTACCCACAGCTGCCTTATAGAAAAGGTTATTGTAAACATTTAATTTAATGTAAAAGTGTTGCATGATTTATGTGAAATTCCTCCACTTTGGAAATGATTAGAGGCGTAATGAAGATTTTGTGGATTGATTTCTGTTGGCTGCTCTGGCATTTTGATTGATGCATTAAAGCATTCATTTATCAAGTAAGTTTTGAAGGTCATTTTAAACACTGTCAACTAAATTTCGAAAATATTAAAAAATTAATTAATCAGCAGGAATCCGGCAGTGAACTGTATAAAGAGATGTGAAATCTCTTGTACATCCTCTTTTAATTTAATTTTTTACATATGTATAATATTACCTATAGCGATATAATTTGCTTTCATGTAATTTTATGATAGCAGTTAAAAGACAAGTGAACTATTAAAATATAATTTGCCAAGGCCACACTATTGAGATTACTGTTTGGGAATTCCCAAAGGGGAATAGTTATAAATAATAGAATTGATTTACTTTTTCACCCCTTAGCATAATGGTGTATCTATATCATAGTTGACATGCCATTCCAACCATAATCATTCACTACAAACATAATACTTTTTACTTCAACTATCCGTTGATCTGTTGTCACAAATTATCATTTGATGGAGATGAAGGCTTACAGCTACAACTTAACTTTCTAATTTTTAATATAGATCAGCTTTAATGTATTTATATTGTAATTGATTTTTAATTTCTTAACACTGTTGCATTTGCCAGTTTTTATCTTTTGTGCCAGCTGCCACAGACATAGCTCTGTAACATTTTCAGAATCAATATTTTTAGCTATTGAATATTCACTTGAAACTCATCATGACCAAACAGACTGGTAAAATCTGAATATTTCTGCTGAGTGAGTGAGCCAATTTCAGGCATATTTCTACATAATTGTCAATCTCACTATGAAACAGTTCACTCACTTTTCCTCATAGTAGCAATTCAATTTTATCTAGTAAATACAATGTAAAAGTTACAGAATTGGAAGTTTTTGGAGGTTGCCATGATTTGTTAGCCCCTTAGACAAGCAGTAATTCTCAGCATGCATTGTGTTTTATATTTTCACTTTGATTTCACCAACAGGATAGTGAAAGTGATATTCACAAAATGCATTACCAATAAAAATAATAAAAACATAATATCAATACATGAGCTAGCCAGGATAAGTGCCTGGAACTTTAACTATCTGATGTAGCTGCTACAATGACAAGTTTCTCATCTCCAATATTTCCTTCTCTCCACCTTACTCTCCTAATTCTCTTTTTTCTATTATGGGATTGCAGAGACTCAGGGTCTGCCCCAGTATCACTGGGCACGGATCAACTTTGTATGGGGCACTAGTCTGTCAAAGAACACTCTCATGTTAAAACACACATGTATATCTGCAGAGTATATTATTAACAGGACAAGGAATCAATCCCAGGTCCCTGTAAGTTGGAGGCAGTATCTCTAATTACTTGCCCCATTGTACAGCATCATTTCTGTTTCCTTCTATGTTTTTTTTTTGTCTGCCTCTGTGCTTACTTTTTATCTGCTAATAAAACATGGGCCTGTGCCATGCATCTCAAAATTCAGGTACAGTAGGTTAATACTATATATGATTATTTATGGTATCTGAGATTTTGATCTGTCATTATTTGAATTTCCAAGGTAATCTGTTGTACGAAAAAAATTACAAATATTCATTTGAAATGTGAAACAATGTGAATAATAATTTATCGGTGCATATTCATATATAAGTAATATTATAAACTGTATATATGTATGTGTGTGTGTAAATATATATATGTACACATACAGTACTTATACAGTATATATATATATATATATATATATATAATCAAAAATCATCAATTATTTTATATTTCAACATAAATATATCAATTCATCTCTCCAGCTTCTAAATAGAAGATTATTAAAAAAAATAAAATGTAAATCATGTTGCGTAACATACACTGGTATCACTACGCCAAGTTCCTTTTTTTTCAGTTTTTAGCAGCCATTCAGAAATAGCAGTTTCCCGTTAAAACAGTTTATGAATGATACAATAAGAGAAATTCATCAGATTGTATTAATATGTAAAGCTGAGTGTCAAATTTAAAGAGACAAAAAAGAGAGAGACAGAGAAAAAGTGTGACTGTCTGGAAGCAAGAAAGACCATTAGGTTAATTTGAGTACGAATCTTTGATATCATGTGAGAGCATTGGTAGTACAGTAATCCCATGCTATATCGCGCTTCGCCTTTCGCGGCTTCACTCTATCGCGGATTTTATATGTAAGCATATTTAAATATATATCGCGGATTTTTTTGCTGGTTCGCGGATTTCTGCGGACAATGGGTCTTTTAATTTCTGGTACATGCTTCCTCAGTTGGTTTGCCCAGTTGATTTCATACAAGGGACGCTATTGGCAGATGGCTGAGAAGCTACCCAACTTACTTTTCTCTCTCTCTTGCGCTGACTTTCTCTGATCCTGACGTAGGGAGATTGAGCAGGGGGGCTGTTCGCACACCTAGACGATACGGACGCTCGTCTAAAAATGCTGAAAGATTATCTTCACGTTGCTACCTTCTGTGCAGCTGCTTCGTGAAGCGACATGCTGCACAGTGCTTCGCATACTTAAAAGCCTGAAGGGCACGTATTGATTTTTGATTGTTTGTTTTTCTCTGTCTCTCTCTCTGCTCCTGACGGAGGGGGTGTGAGCTGCTGCCTTCATTGTAACTGCTTTGTGCCGCTGTGCTTCGCATACTTAAAAGCCAAACAGCCCTATTGATTTGTTTGCTTTCCTCTGTCTTTATGACAGTCTCTGCTCCTGACGCGCACTCCTTTGAAGAGGAAGATATGTTTGCATTCTTTTAATTGTGAGACGGAACTGTCATCTCTGTCTTGTTATGGAGCACAGTTTAAACTTTTGAAAAAGAGACAAATGTTTGTTTGCAGTGTTTGAATAACGTTCCTGTCTCTCTACATTCTCCTGTGTTTCTGTGCAAATCTGTGACCCAAGAGTGGCAATATAAAAATAACCATATAAACATATGGTTTCTACTTCACGGATTTTCACCTTTCACAGGGGGGTCTGGAACGCAACCCCCACGATGGAGGAGGGATTACTGTATTCCTAAACAACATTCACTCACGGAAAGCAAATATTCAAAAAATATTTATGATCATTGTTAGAAGTATGTTTAAAGTACATGTAAAATGTGGCTTTGCCCAAGTTTTAGAATTGATCTAAATTTGTATACCTCCACCTGTTATAATTAAGACCTAGTCCTACTTTCTGTTGAAAAAAAATCCAAATTATAGGAGTGGGTATGTTGACAAATTACCTTGTGTGTTTATTTGTTATGCTGTTTGTGCTGCGATAAACAGATCTGTTGTTGCCTTGTGGCTGTTTTTGTGGTGCTAGGCTGTGGGTTGCTAACCTTAGAAATGGCAAGTATTAAAATGGATAGATGGATGAGCTCATGCAATATCTTCATGTTAATGCTGACATTATCATTTTGTTTTGTTTGCAGAGTCTGTGGACGAATGTCCAAGCAACTGTTATGGGAATGGAGACTGTGTATCTGGCACCTGCCATTGTTTTTTAGGCTTCCTTGGACCAGACTGTGGAAGAGGTAATATAATGACTACATTACAATCAAACATTACCTTTTAAAATGCTTTTATTATCATCTATGAGTAATCATTAGAAGATTTCATACTTGGTTGCAACCTCAGTTATTTACACAAGTATTATATTACATGTTGTTTAGTTTTTTTTTCATTTTTCCCCACTGTACCTTTTTTTTAAATGGTCTCATGAGGACAAGCACTTCACAGTCAGATTCAATATTTCAGCATTGTTGCAAGACCGTGACCAGGCTTAGATCCAGTCTGGGGAAAAAATGCTAGATGGCTGATTTAAAGATGATCTGAAATTCTGGAAGAGTGGCAGATTTTTATTACCTGGTTATGAAGACTGTCCCGGTATCAGAACAAGAAACTATTAGCAAATGATATTTTGTTAATATTATTAAAGATACCTGCATTTAAATACAACTTGTGTTCATATAGATTTTATTAAAAAGAGAATTCTTTAACTTTGATGTTATTATTTTCAATTTGGCATGTTGCAACTGTAATATCATATCGGTTTCCTATGTACCAGTAGCTGAAGTTACTGGAAACAATTCTATACGAAAAAAAGAAAATACAGTAATACATTTTAAATACTGAATTTGTGTTTTATGCAGAAGTAATCCATTGCAATACAGACCAACATGCAGTAGTTATAAACTCAATTAAAGTAATATTTAACATTATTAAGAATATTTTGAGCCTCTTACTGTTAAAACCCATAGCTAAATAAATAAAAAATCAGATTGTCATTAAGTGTTTTTAAATGTAATGTATGTCATTTAAGTTATAACTTCTTGTCTTAAAACTTTGATTCAGTTGTTGTACTGTAGTATAGTGCATTTATCTGTGGAAGGAGCAAAAGCACATTGTCAGTAATGTCTTGTAAATTCGGCAGTGGTGTTCTATGGATTTAGCCCACTTTTCCCATGGTTGTTAGGTGCGGTATGTTTCCTCTGGGGATTAAGGTTTCCTCATACAGTCCAAAGACTTACTTTCATTTTAATTAGTGTTGATAAATTACTCTGGTTGTATGTGTTTCCCTATCAGTTGCTTTAATGATAGGTTGTAGAAATCCCCATGATTCTATATTAAGTATTTTTATCTTGAATAGATTTTATTTTAAAATAGATATTACCTTTTTACATTATTGTATTGTATCCAGCAGACTAGATTTGAATTCTTGACATTTGTAGCTTCACAGGAGCTAAATCCTGTCACTATAGAATTAGACACAAGACACATTTCAGTCCTTAAAAGAAGCACTGGTATGTCTAATAGCACACCCACTTTCTTAATGAGCTCAACTTACATGTGTTTGGCATGTGGTAGCAGACCATGGTATAGAGAGAATACCTGCACAAACACAAGAAGAATCTCACCAGGCTGAGATTCAGAACCCAGTTTCTGGTACCATAGAGACTTCAAATATGTTAAATATATTTAAGATTTTTAGTAGAAATTAACTTATTAGAAATCTAATTGGGGAACATTAAAATATATTGTAAAATTTCTGGGAAGTATAAATTTCCCTAATGCGTACAAGTATGAGAATTCCCATACAATAAATGGAGTTTCTGAATTACGCCAGTTGTTACATAGAACTAAAGTACACTTTATAATATGCTTTTATCCCTGTTAGTCTTGCGTTGTGGATATGACATTGAGAGGAAATATAATTGTTGGGCTACCTACTTCTTATTTACTATGAATAATTCCAAAATTTGTAAAATATATCTCTTCCAAACATTTTTGTTGGGATTTGAAATATTACTTTTAAAAAAGTGTGCATTTCTCTGTATTAATGCTGTGTTTCTTTATTATAATCTTTCTATTCAAAGCCTCATGTCCAGTTCTGTGTAGTGGAAATGGTCAATATTTGAAAGGGCGTTGCATGTGTCACAGTGGCTGGAAAGGGTCAGAGTGTGACATTCCTACTAGCCAATGCATTGATGTGGCCTGCAGCAATCATGGAACATGCATTATGGGAACTTGTATCTGCAATCCTGGCTACAAAGGAGAAAACTGTGAAGAAGGTATGCAATTTAAAATGAATGAATAATAAAAAATTACAAAATCTGTAGATATTAGGAAGTCTAATGCACTTTTATAACATGTTTATTAGAATTCATCACACATTTGAGTAGTGTTTCTATTTTATTAATTTTGCCTCTGCCTCCTAGGTAGCTATTGCTATTTTTTCTTATACAGTACATAGGTAGGAAAAACAATTTAGTCCATTATAATAGGCAGATACAGATTACAAAATTTTCAAATGAGTGGCTCACTTTTGTCTGTTATCCATTCATCCATCCATCCATTTAAAAACTTTTTGAAGGCAGTTTCCCCAGTATAGTCTGATATGGAGTCATGTCCTGTCTTACGATTATCAGCATGTTTGTAGGAAAACCACTTGCTGAGATATGGTGTACACTTGAGTTTTACTTCTCCCTTCAATATACAAAAATCATACTGATTTGAAAATGTACTTCTGCATTTTTGATTGAACCCTTGTAAGATGTAACTTGTTTTCTTTTAGGTTATCTTAGTTGTACAGTTTTTTCAAATAACGTTTGTTTTGTTTTGTCTGTTGTGAACTTTGAGTGTGGAATATTGGTTATAATGTTCTAGAATAAATTTGCATATAGAGTGGACCTTTCATTGATAACATTCAATTAATCTAGTCTTTATTATATAATATCTATTTATCATATATAGTATATGTATGTCTATATTAAATATCAAGCTTTAAAATTACAGACATTTCAAAATGACCACATTTTAAAATTTGTTCCATTCTTTTCGTGATTAAAACTTAGTTACTGTACATTATTTAAAGAGTATTATCATAGTTTTCTTTCCAATGTTTAAATTTAAAGAGTGCCTTGAACACACATTTGTCCATTAATCATATAAAAATGTTCACCAGTGATCTATGCAAAATACATGTGACAGATACTTATGTTTTGCTTCACATTTAAATAAGTTCTTTTAAGAAAAAATTTGTTTCAGAAAGTAGTTCTTTTAGGGAAAAAATGTAAATTGTTTTCAGACATTTTACTACCAGTAGCACAGCCATACTTGCTTTGTTGGTGGAATCCTATGAGCTGAAGTAGAAGAAAAGCCTGATTTTAATCCTGTCACATTCCTCCTGATAACAAGTGCTCTAAAAGGATAAGGCAAGCATAGATAAGAATGAGGAAGGCATTGTGTGTGACAGCACTTGAAGGGCCTTGTTTCAAGATGAAAAATGGGATTTGGTTTATGATAAATGGGGGATTCTGGCATGCATACCCCCATTCTATTTTAGGTCTGGTATGAGCCAGACTGAGTAGAGGCAAGCTTATATGAAGCCCCCTTAAAAACTTTTACCTTTATTTCCAGTGACCTTCGGCTGGGATGATTAATTGCCAGGAGAGAAGTTCTTGTCAGTTAGTCTGTGATCTTTGTTCCTTGAGCCCAAACCATCTGCTAAGAGGTGTGAGACTCTGTTTGCCACATTATTAGGCCTTTTATACCTATTTGTGTAATGTTAAAGTAAAACTGCCACATCTGGGCCTTTCTATTCTTTGTCTGGCTCTAAAATTGTCCTCTTTTTATTCTTCCTTCACTAAAAAGGTGCTATAATGTATTCCATCCTGCAAATCTATTGTCTGGTTTTAAAGTCATTAGCTTGATTTTTCTCCCCCATTTATCTGTTTATTTTTTTAGTTATTTTTGCATAAAAGAACCATTTATTTGTAAATGTTATACTCTGTGTGCATGTATAATGTATATGCTGTCATGAGTAAACATATAAACATAATTATTTAATTATGTCAAAAAAATGGCAGCCTGTTTATGCACACTCTTGTGACACTCTGCACTTCAAAAATGTATTGACAAATGTTTTCTATTCATACATTCTGTTGGACCTGAGTGTTGAGATATACAATTGCTTTGTGTGCATATTCTTGCGTCAAGTGAGTGACTCTGACTGTGTCTGGTTTGTCTAACTCCTTTTCTAAAATCTGGCTGTGGTTCTACAATTAAACGGTAGACAGATATTGTTGGTTTTCATTTATGTTAGTTAGTTTATACTTAGTTATTAATGTATTTGAACAAATTTGTACCCTTATGTGTGATAATTCTGTATTTAGTGAGCAGTATAATCTATTTTTACATTTTGCCTTGAGTTACACTTGGAGCCATGTGCAACAATAAACTAGTTTGTACTATTGTATTGTATTTCTGAGGTGACAATGATGGATTGGCCATCAAGTTCTGTGAAGAGGATTACTTGTATTTGGTTTTGTGTGTTGTATTTACCCCATTTTTTGACAGTCATTGCATGCCCAATCTACCTAGATGGTGGTCTTTCTCTGTATTGCCTTTCTCAAGGCTTCTTCCATTTTATTTTTTCCCTACAAGTTTTTTTTTCGGTGTTTTCTTAGGGAGTAAAGGACTTGGAGGGTGTCAAAAAATAGGGCCTGTTAAAGCCCATTAAGGTATTCTTTTTGTAATTTTGGGCTATGTAAAAAATAAATTGCTGTTGTTGTTGATATAGAAAGCATATTTAAAGGCTTCAGTGACTTCTGGGAGAAGTATGCAATTTGTATAACATAAAAGATGTATACTAGGAGAGGGGAAGAAAAAACTCAATCACAGTATATCTTCTTCTCATGTCAGCACAGATACATACTCATTATTAAAGAAACTGGTTTTTAATTTTATTAAAAAGTCGTGGCCTTTAGAAACTATGTAGGGATTCTGATGTCACTAAACTACCATAATATAAAGACTTAACTATATTGCAAATGTAATAATGATGGATGCTTTCTGGTGCAGCAGTTAATTTGATTTACTTCACCACAGTAGACTGGTGAATTCAAATAATCAAAAGCAAAACAAACATTTCACTTTTTCAAATAAGGGACAATGATACTACATCACAAAAGTAATATAAAAGAAATATGTGATCTCTGGATTATAGTTGTTTATTAATTTAAAAGAAACTGTCCTTGGTTTGAGAAGTCACTAACCAGAAACAGTACAGTTATCATTTTACAAATGTTCACCCTTGTAAAGCTTGCATTTGGTTTTACATTTGGCTCTATACCAGCCAGAAAAGCTTGTATAAATTTTGGTGTCTTTCTTTTAACTCAATACACACCTAATAGCAGAAACAACACATTTGTGCATATTTCAGAAATATGAGGATGCAGAAAAAAAAACAAGAAGTACATTTCCAGCTAAAACTGTGTGAGAATTATTCTGCATTAGTGAGTTACTTAGCAACAAATGTAAGAAGACTTTTAATATACAGTAAGTAGATAACAAATTGAGACAGCTCAGTTCAGTGGAATGTGCTGTTTCATCAACATTCATTTTCCATGTGTTTATGTCACCTGTTTAGTTATATGAAAACTTTATTCATGTAGGAATTTTTTTTTGGTTTTCTGTTTCTTTTTTTACAATTCAATATGTGCTGAACTACTGTATATGTAAGCTTGAATAATAAATGTTGGCTCCTTTGCAACCATTAACAGGAATAGGCCCATTATTTTAGCATTTACTGTTCAGGCTGTGCAGCTGAAATACAGTCTAGGATGCAGTACTAGTCAGTGCGCCACCACATCTCCCTGGGGAAAAGATGAAGAAAATTTTTTGAAAATCTGTCTGGAAGAGCTTGTTACAGTATAGAAATGTCATGGAAATGCAAGCAGCAGAAATGATCATTGTTAATAGCCTCTGAGTCCAAATCCCAGTCCATGCATGAGCTGTATGTGTGAAGTTTTATGAAGGTCTTGTCTTGTTTGGATAGGTTTTTGCCTGGTACTGTATGTGTTTTGTCCCAAAGACATGAACATTAAATTGATTAATCATTCTAAGTTGGCCCACTATGAGCAAGATTGAGTAAGTGTGTAGTGGAGTGATGGTCCGTCCAAAGCCAATCACTGTCTTGTGTGTAATGTTGTTGTAAACATGTTCAGAAAATTACTTCAAGAATGAAGCTTTTCCAAAAGCATTTTAGGAAGAGGAGGTATTACCTTTATGTGTTTTATTTAGTTATTATTGCTTCAGGTCAATTTAGTGCACAAAATATTTCACTTTAAGTTTGATATATATTTAAATAATGGGATTCTCTTATGGTCTTCTTTTATTGACATACTTTTTGTTTCAGTAAATTTCTTATGTTTAATTAGTTCAAAAACACTAAAGTAAAAGCACAATAGTCCTTAATTTAGTACAAGGCCTCAGACTAAATGAATATATGAATCTGTTGAATGCAGTCATGTTCAACAAATAGATTATCCATCCATCCATTTTCCAACCCGCTGAATCCGAACACAGGGTCACAGGGGTCTGCTGGAGCCAATCCCAGCCAACACAGGGCACAAGGCAGGAATCAATCCCGGGCAGGGTGCCAACCCACCGCAGGACACACACAAACACACCAAGCACACACTAGGGCTAATTAAGAATCGCCAATCCACCTAACCTGCATGTCTTTGGACTGTGAGAGGAAACCGGAGCGCCCGGAGGAAACCCACGCAGACACGGGGAGAACATGCAAACTCCACATAGGGAGGCAGCAGCGCTACCACTGCGCCACCATGCCGCCACAAATAGATTATTTAAAACAAAAAAAGTAGTGTTACTCATTAACAGCACATCTCTAACTGAAACATTTAAAAGTTTCTGTTGGGCAATGTGTGCATTGGTTAGAAGCTATCATAAAAGGCAAATGTCTTAATTTTATGTGATCTTCATACAGACAGATCACAATAGTTGCAATAACAGAAAATTAGATTAATGGTAGCAAACGTAAGCCTTCTTCAAGCATCAGGTTAAAGTGTCCCATGTTAAGCTTTGTTAAAAACTATGCAAGGTAAGACTAGTTAAAAATTGCCTTTGACTTGCTCAAGCATTTATTTTTTCAATGGCACTTTATTAAAGTGACTAATGCAGCATAAGATTCTCAAACCTGCTTAATTCAATTCAAGGTTCCAGAGGACAGGAGCCACTCCTGGCTGGACTGGTTGCCAAACAGAAAGCTGCCATTGACAAATTGGCAATCCATCACAGAGCCCATTCACACACACACCCACAGTCACTCTCAGTACCTAAATTAGTGTACTTAACCTAATAAGAAATTATTCAATTGCAATTACTTTAGTAATAAATTCATTGATTAACTCCTATACCCTCTACTCCACTTAAAAATTTTGGCTCACTTATGAACTGGGACAGTAGAGGTTTATTAAACAGTTAATTAATTGATGCAAAATTAAATTTTTAAAGCTGCCTTGCTTCATAATTGGAGACTGTATTTGGTGAAGGCTTTTTTTTATTTTGCCTACAGGCAATTATAGAGCATCTCAAATGTACTATATAAATATATTTTAAAGCAGATTGAAAACAAAAATATTAAATATTACCCTCTAAACTTAAATTTAATTTTTGTTTTGCAATATTTAACTAGTTGAAGACATTCTTCAGTGTAGATCAATTAAATATACTAGTGATATGTTCATTTATTGTGTTACATTCATTTTAGAAATATTACAACTTTTTCTTCTGTTTGAATGTTTAAACTTAAAATTAATATACAGGTTTTCTCTCTTATGAATGCAGCACTATATTTAGTAATATGATTTAATAATAATTTCATGACTTGTGACATTACATTTATTCCTTCTTTTATTATTTTTGCTGTTAGTGGACTGCCTGGATCCCACATGCTCTGGGAGAGGAGTATGTGTTCGTGGAGAATGCCACTGCATTGTGGGATGGGGAGGGCCCAATTGTGAAAATACAAGACCATCCTGCATGGACCACTGCTCGGGACATGGGACCTTTCTCCAAGAAACTGGAACTTGCAGCTGTGATGCCAACTGGACTGGACATGATTGTTCTACAGGTAATTTCTGGTACACCATTGGCATACCTTTTCAGTTTTCACTCTGAACTTCTTAGAGAAGGTTTTGAAGTTATGAAAGTGGATTAGTGGATTATCTAAACACAGTGTAATGAATGAGAGGTAATGAGAGTTTTTTTCCTGTTTTACAATGGTAGAATAATTCCAGTGGTTACCAAAAGGCTTGAGAGAAGTATTTGACGTACATGTGCAAGAAACTGATTCAGTGTGCCAAATGAGTTAAGTTGATGGGCATTGCTGGTTCCTTTTTGTAACAATGGACATGAAAATAAAAGTATTTCATTGATATAATCCCATTGCCAATTAAAATTATATAAAGTGTTAGTATCAGTGTTGTTTAATCACCCACTCTGTGATTTAATCTTCTGCTCATTTGTTGCAAATTTGAATAGAAAAAACCATGTGTATCATCATAGTGGGTGCTAATCAGTGCCTTTGGTTCCTGAGAAAAGGACAATTAGCTGCTTTCATATGCCTTGCTGCAGATACTCTGTATCTGTCAGAAATGTGTTTTGAAAAAAGTGGCACCACCTTTCTCAGCAATTAGAGCAAATTGCATACTAAGAAATACAACAGCATCCAACCACCATTTCATTAAAAACAACATGATACATGTTTATTGTGCTAAAAGATCTCTTTAGTTTAGTTAATATTTGTCAAATTTCCATTTTACATCCAACTAAAAGCCTATATAATCCAGGTAATAGAAAATAATCTGTAGCAATACCACTCAGAACGTGTGAAAAATGTAAGCTCATTTAATGCTAAAATACTGCTTACAAGATTTGGTACTATGGCCTGTTCTTGCTTTACTAGAATGTTTGGGTCAAAACTGCAAGTATTTTTCAGTGTTTTAGTGAATATTTTATTTGGGTTTTTTAGAAGTATAGATAACATCTTTAGACTGAGGAAATTATAAAGTACTTCTACTTCTATCAACTTGGTTAACTGACTAGATCATAGTGTATGATAAGATGATAATATTGTCGTAGAAATTCTACTTAAATCTACTAGCCAAAAAATGTTATTTTAACCAAGATGATTTTTTTTTTGTAGTTTGTGCATTTTGCTGTAAATTTTGGGGGGAAATAACTACAAAACAAATTTTCATAATGGAAATAAGACAGGGAATGGAGTTTTATTATTGTTTTTTTGCATTTTTTCAAATTGTTATGTGAGCACATTCATACAGTAAATCCAGAACTGCTTAATAAGCCACTGTGTGTGTATTAATTCTTGCCTGTTTAAATATACTGCAATTGCCTTTGGCAATCGTTCATCTGTATTTGATGAATGGAATGCTAATTTATAATGCTTAATAAATGAGGCTATTTATGGCCATCTAGATGTCAAAAACCTGACAGGTCCCCTGTAGTTTACCACACCCGGGGTCTCACTTATAAAGCTTGCATATGCACAAAAAGTTACTCAAAACGTGTGGAAACATCAGAAATTATAAGTGAACATGCACATATTCATGGAAGTTCTGACCCATGTATACACAATTTCGGAGAAACTGGTAAATTGACTCCCTTGATAAAGTAGGGAATTGCAGGCACATGTGTTTGGCCAGGTTTATATTTCATGCGAGGCGATGATTGCTCCAGCGGACGCTACTGCTACACAAACGTTGTGCAGTTCATACTTGTGTGTGTACTTTACGTAAATCTGGAAGATTCCACCAGGTGGCAGTGCGATATATCATCATGGTGAGAACAGGTTTGGCTTCGCTGTGTTGTGAATTACCTGAATACACCTTTTCACCATGTCCTTAATTTTTTTTTCGGTGGCTCAAATACACTGCCATACATTCTGATGCTGTTGTGAAGGTGCACAAAAAATGTAGATATATATATATAAAAGCACCACAAATGCATTTGTATGTCTGCATTTTGCTTCATCATATCGAACCATTCATCAAACATCGAAGCAGGCACATCAATCCAGGAGGATCCTCAAAGCGGCTTTCTGTCACATGTAGATAGTAAACAGAGATTCTGACATCACATTCTGACTTTTATCACACTGTGCCTTCTGACTTCTTGCTGGTTCTGCAATTCGCACATGTGTCACATTAATTTCTGAAGATGTGCTCAGAGGGTGCATCAAATGAACGCTGGGAACGCATAGCAGCCATCATGCGTGTGCGTACGCGTTCTTAGCGTGAAGTATAAATGAACGCTTTAAATGATCACTCACACGAATAATAATTCATATCACTGAACTGTTATTATAATGTGCGTTGGTGTGAGAAACATATTACACCTCAAAAATGTTGAATATTATGTACAGACTGTATTTTAGATCCCTTTTAAGAGGGCCAATTCTGCCTGTTTGTACTGAAGAACTTTTTTTATTTTTTTTTTACATTTTTATATTGGCTACTTGTTATCAGTTGTTGTCAGGGAACTGGCCAACTGTTTACAGTATGTCCATCATGGCCACTGTGCTGGAAGGTGTGGGATATACTTCATTAAAGTCGGGAAACATCTCTATATACTGTTGCCATAAGTATAAAATTTTGTGTTTAATTTTTAATTGAGTGTGCCTTGTTTTGTGGCTAAGCATGCAGCCCCTCAGCTGAAACTTCTTCTAATGTGTTTGGATCAGTGCACAGAAAAATTAAGGCATGAAAACTCATAAAAAAATAATTAAACACAAACTTTAAATCATCTAAGAAAACCATGTAGTCTCATAATGTTAGAATCATTTATACAGTTTCTAAACACATAATATAACGAGACTCAAGATTCATCTTTCATGGAAGGTCTTTGCAGTAAACTTTGCTTTCTTTTAAATTCTCAATTCTTGTTTTCTTCTTCTGCCCTGCCCAGTATGAGCAATGTTGTGTGCCTAAATATGTCAAGTGATTGACTGATAGTTCATCTGTGGCTGCTTCTTTCCTTACACCTGATACTGCCAGGATGGCTTTTGGTCCCATGCAGTGTTGGTGGTAATGTATTAAAAATAACATCCATTACACAATCTATTTACTTTTTAAAGTAACAAGTAACCTAATGCAATACTTATTCTGTTGTACATGTACTTGTACATGTATTTTCAGCACTCTAAAAAAAGACATTACCTGGTACTGTCGGTGTAACATTGTACACGTGTGCTCCAACTGTCTGATGCCAGCTAGTAAGAAAGAGATTAAGCACTTGAGACTATACTGATTGTTAGATTGCACCAGTGGAGCTGCACTGGTAAGTGCAAGATGTCAACAGAGGTTTAAGCGTATGTTTTACAGTACTTATTAAAGCAAAAAAATAAAGTAAAATCTGTTTTCTGTGGTCATCTTGCTATCAGTTCAGTGTGCATTTCTAATATGTGAGATTCCTTACTATGCTCTGGCACTGAAGGGCACACAAAAGGCAGATAACTGTCGCTACTCAGAATTACGCTTGACAGAACAGTGTAAATGATGATGACATTTGTATTGCCCTTTGGCTGCAGTTACTGTTGTTCTATAAATCTTTGCCTTACATTTAACTTTGGATGAAGACATTTAGTATTTTTTAACTTCTTTTGCTGCCTCTAAAATCATGTTTTTGATTTTAAAAGAGTTCATAATAATAAACAATTACTTGTATATGTTAATTTAACACGAGTTCTGTTAACCAGGGTGTTATATTGAGCACTCATATTGTACAGTATATTAGGTTTTTTATCACATACATACACACAAATGATAATCACAATGCACTGACCAGCTGCTTCTAGCTGAGTAATTTTCTTGTTATTTCTGGCACTTCGTGAACATTTTGTGAACACTTACATAAACTGCAAAGGAGTAGACTAATATTTTTACCATTAAATAAAACTATTGATCTTGTTCTCAACTTTAAGATCGGGTACTTTATGCTATATTATATAGTTGCAAAGCTTTATTAAGTGCACCCTGTTTTTCAAAGTTTGGCAGTTACCTTGCCATAAATCCTAATAGCATTTATAATCATACCATATGTGGTCACCAGGGGGCATTGTAGCTCCCAAAACGCCCAACACAGTAGCACAGATACAAGTTCTGGTGTAAAATAAAAGGTTTTTTTTACTTTGCAAAACTTTTCACAGTAAAAGTTTTCTACACCGCAACCACAACTACAATATTCAGCAATTCGCTGTATCTCTTCCATCTCTTTCTTTCAATTCTCCACTCGTTCAGGCAAGCTTTGTCTTTTTCCTCCCTACTCTGGCTAAAGTCAATTGGCTCCTTATTTATGGGACCCAGGAGTTCTTCTGGTGCTAGGGTATAGCCTGAATGAAGCACTTCCAGGCCAATCAGAAGTTCCAGAAAGAAGGGCTTATGCATCCCTTTGGCTCCCTCTGGCAGCCCCCATGGCATAAAGCAGGGCTGTTCCCTGGGACTACAAGACCTAGCATGCCCTGCTGGTGTCCGAATGGGAAACCTAAATCAGGGAGGCTGCCGCCTGACATGTTGGGGAATAAAATGTCCTGAATGCATTATCTTCCCTGTAACTTCCATGCTACTGGCATCCCTGCTGGGTAAGGATTCATGTTCTACTCCAGTCGTGACGCCAGTCCCTGCGTGCTGTCTATCACACATAACATTCTTAAATTCTATTTCAGGGTTGTGTGGGTCAGAGCTTATCCTTAAGTTCTTGGGACATGGCAGGTAAAAAGCCCTGGTAAGGGTACCAGTCCATTGCAGGACCCACTCGTAGACACACCCACACTTAAACAGAGACACTTTAAAATCAACAATTAAACAACCCAACCCAGAGGAAAACCCAGACAAAAAGATTATTTGCAGAGCAGACATGCTTACAATATACAGTAAAACTGCAGGAAAGTGTAAATGTGTAAAGGAACAAGGCTAAAGTTAAAGTTCACAGCAAACTGCCCCATTTTGGTTAGAGTTTGACTGAGTACTGCTTGCAGTCCAAATTAATCTTCAATAGCATTGTGTTACTGCTATCTCAATAAAAAGAAGACATTTTAAAAGTTGTGAATGAAGGCAAAACAATTATACAGCCAGAGAAAACAGATGTGTCTTCTGTTTGAATGTACAAATCAGTACAAACAGTTCTTCATAAACACACATAAGAACAGAACCACAAAACTCCATCTAACAGTGATGTTTTGATGGACACCGTCAGATCTCCACGGTCTTAAGTTTTCATGATGTCAGCATTATACAAGGAGCCAGTATGAGATGGTCAAATGAGGACTAAGAGTCTGGTGCAGCATTTGTAATTTGTTGTAACCTGTAATACCTTGTATGAGCAGATCATTGAAGAGAGAAATTAAGTTAGCCAACTGAGAAGTAAAGAAAACCATGACAAATGCTTCAGCATCAGAACTTTCAAAGTATGTTCAGATTCTTGACAATATTTGGTTTAGTTTTAACTTCAGCAGAAACTGAGTATCCAATTGTTAGACTGCTTAGATTCATGTTGATGAATTGTCCACCCTGAATAAAACAGATGCCTATCCAATCATCTAGTACGTAACCCACTTAGTTAATTCAGGGCTGGTGGATAAGAGCTTGATAATTGTGCAGTGTAGCACAGTGGGCCTTATTGCTTCTGAATTTCAAATCTGAGCCCAGTCTTTTTGGAGTTTGTATGCTCTCCCAATGTTGGAGTGAGTTTTTCTCCAGGTGTATTATCCCATATCCGAAAACAGCAGGTACAATTAACTGAACACTCTAAAATGGCTGAGTATTTATGAGCCTACCCTGTGATAAACTGGCATTCAGAGTTATTTTATGCCTTCTGTCTGATGCTGCAAAGATAGGGTTCTGGCTCCCTGTACACCTAAACAGTCATTTTATTTTTAAGTTCACAATGCTTGGTGACAAGTTATAGAAATATCTGTGCTACAAACACTGGAGTACTAATAATCAAAACAAACAATTACCTGTCTATTTTTAGATCCATTACTGAAACTTTTTTTTTAACTAGCGTATATACTCACATATAAGTCGGGTCTTGAAACCCAAAAAAATTGATCATAAAATCAGACCCCGACTTATACTCCCGTTCAAAAATGCGACAGTTAATTTTGTTTATTTTTTACATCTTCTTGCCTCCTCCAATCTCACATCAGTTTCTTGGACACATCGAATTTTGTTGCAGCAGTGCAGTTACCAATTTCTTTCACTATTTCAATGACATTTAATTTAAAACCAGCTCCATATTTTCTTCTGATGGAACACTCCATCGTAGATAAGGGATGCTCTCACGATTAGGTGGGTATGTGGGTGTCAGATTCAAAAAACACAACTCAGTGCAAACTTTGCTTTGGAATAGTTCAGGTATTACCATGTGGTCACATAGGCACAATACATATATAAAAAAGGCAGTGTGCTCTGTGGTTCCTCTCTCAGGTGGGCGTTAGGATATCATAATCTCTGGGACCAATAGCGTGAGTTTTCTGCATTCGACTTATACGACCGACATTATAAAATACCAGAAATTATATGGTAAAATCAAGTCCCGACTTATCCACGGAAGAACTTATCCGCAAGTATATATGGTATGTAAATTATTCTTGTGATAAATTGCAGCCCCATCTAGAATTAGTTTGTAACCTGTGCTTGGTACCACAGGAATACTCTACGGCTCTAGATAAACTTCAACAGGCTTGAGCAGGTTAATAGATAAACTGATTTTGGTGTTAAAGATTGTGGCCCATGTCAATGCATAGATGCTATCTGTAGGAACTGTTAGTGCCAGGTCGACAGCTTTAATTAGGAAGAACTACATCACAGGTATGCCTGGGTTAATATATTTTGCTGTAGAATAATCTCTAACTTGTGCATGATGGAAGTATTTAAACATTTTAACAGAATATTTGCCATATTCATTGGAAATACAAATAAAAAAAAATAACCATTCAAATATTGAATGTTTGCAGTCTACCTTGTGAATGAAGTTGATGTGTTGTATGTTAGAGGTTTACAACCTAGGTTAATGGCTGACCCATCAATTTCTGTCTTTAAATGTTTATAATATCAGCTGAGTCTGAGTAACAGTAAGCATATTTTACCATGTTTCATTTTATAGTTGAATGCTGGGCATATCCAGGAAAATGCCCTTGTTATAGGTCAGTCAGCAGTTTTGACCATGGCCTAAATAACTTATGTTTTATTTGGAGGAATAAAGACAAACAAAGAAATATTTCTGAACAGTGACATTGCAGCATTTGAACAGTGCTGCCTGAGTCCTTAGTTTTAGCAAAATAGTTAACTATTCATTTTTAACAGAGCCTTATATGAATTGTGCAATAATTCAAACATGACCTTTCAGCATTTACTTTGACGAATAATATGGCTTATAACCTTGAATGTAATTCATTTTATCCTTTGCTTGATAGACCTTCTATTTAAATGACTGTGGTATTCTCTAAATTGAAACAGGAGAAAATTGGCTTCACCTCTTTTGTTAGTCATTTTATTTTTAGAGTTCACACTGCTAGGTGAGGAACATAGAAACATCTGTGCTACAAACATCAGAGAACTATCAATTTAAACAAGTTTATGAAGCGAATACTGACTATTTTTAGATGTTACTGAAGCCTTTGCCTTACTGTATAAATTATTATACATTTAAAAGAAATATTACTTAGACATCAGCTCGGTAGAAAGATCAAGTAGTAAATCAGTGTATTCTGAGCATAACAAATGGATTATTCTTAGTTCACTGTTGTGGTTTTTAATACTATTGTGGATGTTACTGTATTTAGAACTCATTTTATCATTGTTCTTTCTCCAGTCTTCTTTCACCTCCATGTCAATTTGCTTCCCATTGCTGCCTTCTTATGGTCCAATTATCTACAATGCTGATTAGGTTAACAAAATTTAAAAATGGAAGGATATGTCTTTTAATGTATTTATCTAAATAATTGTCTTCACTGTTGTTGGGATCTTGTATAGCTGGTTAATTATTTGGGTAATTATCCAGTTCTCTTTAATTTATTATTATATTCCCAGCAGGGTGGCTCAGCACATTGCACATATTGTGAAATATCTGACAAACCAGAGACTATTAGTAACATATAGTAAACACAAAACTAATAATGTTCAAATAATATTTTCATACATGTAATCTGGAGACATACATGAAATTTAAAGGCAATGCAGCTCAAGTGAACCACAAAAGAAGCAGAATCAAGTGGATGGAACATACATTTTTTTTCTTTTTATGCTTCCATCCCATAACATCTTTATGGCTAGAAACTGTGTGGAATTATCCATGCATCCAATAAATTTACTATTTCACCCATGACCAGATGATTTAGTCAAATAAATTTGGCAGAACACTTACATGTATGTAGACAGCCAATTTATGATACATATTTTTCTTTAAAGCACAAAAGGTACCAATATGGTTTAGATCTTTGTAGTTAGTTTACATTGTTATTAAGCTGTAAATAAGCATTAGCATGAATGACAGTCAAGAAAATATGTCTAAGCCTGAAACTGCAAAACTAATTTGGCATGCATCTCCTGATCTGAGGCATTTATGGGGTCCAACAGAAACTGCAACACTTAAAAGTTTATCCATATTTAACCTTAGCCTGACAAATTATTAGAATGCAGATAGTTAATGTTAAAAGCACATTCTAATTAATTAGCAAAATAAATTATTAAATAATAGTAGAAATAATCACAGGGCAAATCCATCTACTATAATTTGCGTTTGTGCTTTCATGAAATAATGATTTGCATCCATTGACTTGCAAATGTTTTTGATTTCAGTAAAGCACTTACTTATGGTTTGAGTAACTTCTTGATGTCATGCTAATTCCATTAGCCATTTTTTAATTAAATTAAGCATGTGTTCTAGTTTTGTCTAAAAAGCTAAAATTGGATTTTCTTCCCTCTTTTACTTTACTGAAGAATAGATGGGAGGCTGAAAGGAAGGAAGAGGCAAGTAGGAGGATCAGTCAGCTAAAGGGCTTTACAATCCATGTCCTTTCTTTGTAATCTACTTATTAGAATCTTATTGTCAAAAGGGATTACTGTTATGAGGTGCAGGAATTCTTTTCATTCACTGTTGGACAAGGTAGTGGAGCGTGGCTGTTTTCCCTGACAATAACTTTAGCTTCTTTTCTCCTCTTCTTGCTTCGCTCACTGACTCTTTCTCTGTCTTCCTTTGCATCCCCAACCCATTTCTCCCACAGAGATTTGTGCAGCCGACTGTGGAGGACATGGCATCTGTGTGTCAGGCACCTGCCGCTGTGACGAGGGTTGGATGGGCATTGCCTGTGATCAGAGGGCATGTCACCCACGCTGCAACGAGCACGGAACATGCAAGGACGGCAAGTGTGAATGCAGTCCTGGTTGGAATGGAGAGCACTGCACCATTGGTAGGCTGAAAAAATCATTTGATTCACAAAATAAATAAATGTACACAAACATAAATAAATCGGGATTGCATGCTTAATTGAATTTGTGTAACTTTGCTGAGCACGGTGAGGTTTGCTTAGGTATTTTAAGTCTGGCTTCATGCATTTTAATGTGTGAATGCGCACTGATGTCCATTCATTATCTTTGTGTGTGTGTGTGCGTATGTTTATGTCAATTAAAACCTTGATGCCAATTGTTGTTCCTTAAATATTCCTTCAGAATCAAACTGTAAACCAGATCTAGATGTTTATAAAATGTTTTCTTGCAGTACACATATCACATGTACATAGCTGCAATAATGACAAAACACATTGTGATAAAGTATGCGCTGACTTCACTTGTCTAGGTCAAAAAGTGCATATTGAGCATCCGCAGATAGATAATGTGCTGATGTGACAAGTCACAGTGGCTGCAAACAGCAAATTATCACAAAGCTTGGTCTCATTTAGATAATGACATTTATAAAGATTTTTAGTTCTTAATCAAAGTATTTACACAACTGTTTGGAAATATGTATTTTCTTTGGCCAAATGCTCTAAATTAAGTCTAGAAGTAAAAGGGATACTGTATAATATAATGTGAGTCCATTTATTTCAAAGGAAACGTTTAAAGTATAAAAGCATACTCCTTAAATATCTGTATGTATATATCTATATATCTATATCTATCTATATATATATATATAAATATATATATTATCTTGCTTGTGTATCATAAAGTGATTATATATGGTTAAATTGAGTACTTAGCAGTATCTTTATTCATTTTATATGTAATAAGCATGTAACTATTATGCATTTACCTTTAAAATATAACACTGCTTAATGTTATTCCTGTTACTTCTGAAGCAAAATATAGCTCTATCTATCTATCTGTCATGGTTGGTTCATTGTCATATAGGCAATTTTATTGGTAGATATTTAGAGACCACACTGTTAAAACTGAATCTATATGTCCCATTGAATTGTGTTATTTTTATTAGTTCTTCTCCAAATCCTTTACTCACTATTTGAAATTAATTTTATAGTTGACCACAGCATGATTTTTGTTCAGATTAATGAACATGCCGCTTTCAGCAGCAGTCAACTGACTTCTTGTTCTCTTGTTTCCTGTTGCTTCTTTCAATGTCCTGCTGTGTGTAGTTTAATTTACTTAGATTTTTTCTAATGCATTATATTCTTTAAAACTATTGACAGGTAAATGGTGGTACTTTGGATATCTATCGATGTTGTACTTTATGTAACAGGAATGCATATAAGCATCATTTATTCATTTTATTAATTCACACAGTATAACTGATGTAAACATTTTCATTTTACTGTTACTAAGCAGTTTTACTTACACTGGTTTTTAAAATGTTTAAGTCTTTTAATTTTTTATATTCTCATCACCTCCTCTGTGGCATGCTGCATGAATGAAATACCCTTTTGCCAATTTTTCAGCTTTATATGTATTGTTTGGCCTTTATAAAAAATAGCCAATCTGTAACAGAATCTCATGTAAATTTATAATCTATAATTTACAATAAAAGGAAAATAGACAGCCCATCTAACATCTAAAAGCATAGTGAGTAATAAAAAAAAATTAGGTGAAGGCTATGTCACATTATGTGATTTTTCTAGTGATTTTCAGTCATCGCTAATCTTAGCAAGTAGGAGGCAGTCAGAGGCGTGCTCTTTTAAGCAAGTCATGTAATTTGACATGCTCGGTGACTCACTCCAACTAGTCCACACCTCTCCCCAGTGTAATCAAACAGGTTTGATTTTTGCCTTTAATTTTAGGGGCGGGCTGTGAATCCGTGATAGCTGGCAACCAGTGAATTCTCATTTGGCAATGCATTTAATGTAGTGATGAGGAATTAGGAACCCTGGTGTTTTGAGCCTCACAAACAGACGAGAAGTTTGTCTCTTTGATGTGTCATGTTTTTCAAACCACAACAGAACGGAAGAGAAAAAAAAAGAGCAGAGACTGCAACTGAACTTGCCATAGCTAATAACCATTCATACAGCGCCACCTCTGCAAGGCAGCACGCAATTGGGGAAAAGAGGGGAGAGCACGATTTGCTAGAAGGTCGGCACTTAGTCGATAAATGTGACATGAGCAGCGATTTGTAATTGTTTAAACTGACAACTGGCAAATCTGACATACACAACAACTACATAATGTGATATCGTTTTCTCATCATCACCATTGTTTTGTATTTGAATTTTGTTTTAGAGAGTCTTGGGTGCAAATAAGATCACGTTTGATATCCCAACAATTTTTGAATAGACTCTTAATATTTGATTTCAATTATCTTACTATTTTTTATTTAAATTAAAGTGTAATGTTGATTTTAGTTTTGTTTGCTACTTTTATTGTCAAAGCAAGAACGTATCATTAAAAGCAAAAAGGATCACTCTTACATATTAAGCAGAAGAACTTTGTAATTCTTTTTATTCAGGAAATTCAGCAATACTGTAAAATAAAATAATGTTAACAGTTTCGTTCGGAAAAAGACTATAACAGTACTGTATATGCACATACTGTGTGGTTAAGTGTACAGTAAATATTATATGCAACAAACATATAAAAAGAAAGTTAACTCTTGTTACATTCTATCTTTTCCACAGTCTAAATATTTCTCAAACAGAATCTGATGGAATTTTTATTTTGTTTTTACTTCTGCTTCTACTCCCCTGTCTTTGCTTGAGCATCCTTTGATTCCCCAGTACACTTAGGCTGCATGTGCTGCATGTGCTTGCTTATTATCCTTTCTCTTTGTCTTTGTGGAATGATAGAACCAAACAGATAACAAAATCCTTCATTGTGTCTTTAGCTAGTGGTAATTGCACTATGTTAAATCCTCCCCTAAATGTCCTGTCTTTTATCTCCCAAGCTCACTATCTGGATAAGGTAGTGAAAGGTATGACCTTCCTTGTTCCTTATATATTTATATTTATCTATTTTTTCTCATTCCTTTTTGCAGCGTTCACATTCAAGCTATTCACCATTCATCATCAACATTTGGCTGTTGCACTAATTTTCCAAAGCTTTACACTTTCTTATCACATTTCTGTGATATCCACACTGTTAGAAACTAAAGGTCAAACAATTATGTTGGCCAGAAACCATCACAGATGCTGTCCAATAAGCACTAGCACCCATTTGTCCACATTAATATTTGTTATCCTTTTTCTCTGTCAGGAATAATTTTTAATTTAGAGGTATCTTTTTTTCTTGTTAATATTTTTGTGATAACGAAATGAGTAGTACTAAATTTAATTTAATGATAATCAAAAAAATTAATGGAAGTATCAAAGTACAACATGAACATTGCAGTTTACTATACAGTTGTGATTTCATTTTGTATTATTTAGTTCAGTTCTTGTTCCACAAGATCTCTTGGTTCTACCTTACTAGATCTATTTGCTTTAGCTGCAAATACTTGAAATGAGAAATTCCAGAATTTTATTATGAATACTGTGATGACATCGCAGTATAAAAAGATAATACTGCAGTTTATAGAGCAATAATAATATATACAGTTTATAGTGCTGAAAATATTTTTGTTACCTTCCTGATATCATATGTTTTTGAATATTTATCACAATAAATGTCTTCGGATCTTTTCACACAATATAATATTAAATGAAGGGAGCCCAGATAAAAATTGAAGACTGTTTTATAAATTGTAACTTTGTATATTTAAGTAATAAAGTTATCCAATGCTTGTATTGCCCATGTGAAAAGGTACTCAGCCCCTTAGTTATTCCATTTCTAAGTCTCTTACTGCACCACAGTAAAAAAAACATTATCTCCAATTGGAGAACATTTGGTACAGTGCTGAATATTCAGTGGAAAGGTCAGAGTCCTAAACATACCCAAAAGGTACAGCAATGACTTATTCAAAAAGTTACAGATGATCCCAGAAAAACATCCAAAGAATTGCAGGTCTCTACAGTTAGGATCAATGTTCAGCACTCCACGATGAAAAAGACTGATTAAAAATGGGATTCATGGGAAATTAGCAAGATAGAAACATCTCATATCCAAGAGTAACATCAGTGCTCAACTTGCATTTTCTAAGAAACAATCCTTTTGGAATAATTTTCTATGGACAGTCAAAAACAAGGATTCTTTGGATGACACAAAGTTAAAATAGCTTTTGTCAGTCAGAATATCATGTCTTCAATAAATTATATGGATAGTAGTGTGATGGTATAGGGATGCTTTGCAGTTTCATTATTGAAGGAACCATGAATTCTGCACTTTACCAAAATAGTCTTAAGGAGAATGTCCGGTCATGGAAGATGAAGTGTAATTGGGTTATGCAGCAGAAAAATGATCTAAACACCGCAACTAAATGACTTAAGAAATAAAATTAAAATTTTGAAATGGTCTAGTCAAAATCCTGACTTTGAAACCTTCTAGAGTTGTTGTGCCAGGTCCTAAAATGAGCAGTTCAGTTTCAAAAGCCTACCAGTGTGTCTGAATTTAAGTAATGCTTCAAAGAATTCTGGTTTACAATTCTGCAGCGGTAATTTGAAAGACTGCTAACAAATTATAGGAAGAATTTTGTTGTGATTATTGTTACTAAAAGTGCTACTACCAAATATTGAAAACTATGGGAGCAAGAACTTCTTCATGTAAGTGATTGGTGTGTTGGATAACTTTGTTCCTTGAATGTAGAAAGTAATAATTTAAAAACTGTATTTTGTTTCCCATTCTCTTGTATTGCATTCTGTCTAAAGCTTCAAGTCCATTCAAGAAACAAATAATATTAGGAAAGGGGCAATATGTTTTCTCTGCATGTTATGACACAATTAAGCAATATTTGTTGAGAATAAAGCACAGATTCTGAAACTGTGTTATTAAAACCACCATAACGACAGATTTTCCGTTCCTCACAACAGCTTTTCTTGAACTGCAAAATGATTGCATGGCTGTTTAAATTGTAAACTATAAGTGCAGTAAGAATGGGGTTACTTTGAAAATTTATTGGAACACAGTATACTGTGATATAATAATACAAATATACTGTATGTATTCTTATTGATTTATCTATGAAGTCTTTGAAACAATATAGCACTTGAACTTAGTGAGCTTGGTCTTAGTTTTAAGTTTAACTTATGATACAGCAAAGTAATTATTAGAATGTGTCTGATTCTTTATTTAACTGGGGTGTGGGACAGAACTGTCCTTTTTTAATGATGGTATAATTCAATCATACACTCAGTGCAATAACATGAAATATGAGTAACACAAAAGAAAAAGAATATGGCACATACCTAATGTGATGTGATGGGAGGCAGCATTAACAGGTGCTACGTGAAAAATACATTATGAATTTTAAACTGAAGTGTCTTTATATAATTAATGATGCTGAATTGAAGTGAGTATGTTACAAGATCATTCATAGACAAAAACTTCTAAATTAAGCAAACTTATTTTTTTCTTTTGTCTCAACTGGCCAAGTCAGTTATTTTTGCATTGGACAGTTTGCAACTTTACAAAATTATTACCGACATGACCATATGAAACGGTTCCTAATATAAACATACTATACTGAGGTAGTAGTTTGTTTTGCTTTCGATTGGAGTTTGCATGCGACTGCTGTTTTTTTGTTTGGTTTCTCCAGGTTGTCAAGTTTTCTATTACGTGGTTGGCAACTCTAATTTGTCCAGAAGTAATCGAGCATTATCCACCATTCTTTCCAGGGCCTTGCTTTGGCTTCTCCCCACCTAAGAAAATGGATGAATGGATGCACACATATACACTGTTATTAATGTGAATAGATCTTAATTGTTCGGTAGTGGATCCAGAATATTTTTAATGTTCATGACTGCACAGAGGCAGAGCTTGTCTTATTGTTGCGTGCGCAATGTAGTGTTCAAGTGTACTGTACAAGTAATTATCATTTTTATGGGTCTTTTTTTTAATGATATTTACAACACCGGGTCAAGACTCAAATGTGGAAGGGATACGTGTCTGTACTGACAACATGATGCAAAATATTTCAAAGTTGTTTTTCAGAAAAAAACACAAACATAATGAATCAAATCATTATTACACATACATACTTAAATCTGTTTAATCCAATTCAGGTTTACAGAAGCTGGATACATGAGACACTAGTGCTAAATATTACTAGGCTTGCCAAAATATTTTCAAAATGAAATAAAACAGATATTAAATTCATCCAGAAGTTAAAATAAAAATAATTTTTCTAATTACAGCATGACACTATATTAGCAAAATCCATTCAAGAACGAATATAAGTTTTTTAAGTGCCAAAAGAACACACCCAATAATCTAATGTTGTTTTGTATTTTTTGAGAGAAATATTCTGCATTAGCAAGCAAAGTAATCAGAGATGGTGAGAGGAAAAACTAAAATTAGCTAAAACATATTCACATCATATATATATATATGTGAACATTACAGTTTCTTCTCAATTAAAACATTGAAAGGCAAAGATATATCTTAAAATTATTCCAAAATTGAGATACATATTGTATCGTGAGCTTTTGTGTCATTTAAACCCCGCAGTACAATTTTTCTAGTTATTCCTGCCCTTCATTGAACTTTTATCTACCAGCAATTATATGAGAATGCTGTCTACAGCAGGCCAAACTCAACAATTGACATAGTGATGTTCAAAAACTTAACAAAAGTACAAGACCCTAGGCCACAGATAATGGAACATACAGGTTTTGAACAGCAATACAATAGTGATTAGAGCACTCCACTATATTTGCTTTGCCTCAAGTTTGGCAAAACCACACAAGTTTTTGGAACTTCTCCAAACTCAGTGAATTGCATTGAAATTAATGGAGAAGGAGAAACTAGTTTGGTGTTGATTATAATGGTGCAATCATTTTGTAATTTGTCCCTGTTGGCTAGGGAAATGTCTACCAACTATGCTGGACCAGTTATTGTGGCCAAAAATGTAACCTGAGCTCTGATGCAGCAGTGTGCCATCATTGCTCCCTGAGGGAAAATTAACAGAATTAAATATCAGAAGAGTAAAAATTTCTTGCCATCTGGTCACATGAATTGACTAAGGCTTGTTCCCCATGTATTCGATAGCAGGTACTCGACTCTGTCCAGCCGTAAAGTACAGGGTTTTTTTTTTCTCTGATACTTGTTCTCATTCCCTGCCACTGCTTTCAAATAAGTATAACACTGAAGCACGTGGATTCTTCACCTCTGCCTGTTTGTATCAACTGCATAGCACTCTGGGTAATAATAATAAATAATAATTCATTACATTTATATAGCGCTTTTCTTAGTACTCAAAGCGCTATCCACACAGGGAGGAACCGGGAAGCGAACCCACAATCTTCCACAGTCACCTTAGTGCAAAGCAGAAGCACCACCATTGCGCCACCTGTGAGGTAGGTTATTAAAGAGGTAGGTATAGAGTATAGTTCCCACAGGCCACATACAAGTCCATACAAACAGACATTACCTATAAGACACAAATACACTGACACGTTTACAGTTTCTTTCTACATGCTCAGTTTGTACTTAAATGTACTTGCCACTTTTCTGCTAATTTTTAACCCACTATTAGGATCAACATTATATATTCGGCCTGCGTGCATCATCCAACATTGCCTGCTATAGCTCTGTTCATATCATGCTGGCCTAACAAAAGCTTCATGGGGTGATGGGAAAAATAAGCTTATCCAAGCTGAACGCACAGCAAATTTCCAGGAAAATAGATAGCAAATAGCAAATAAGGTCACCAGCAAACATGGTACATTTCCTCAGTATAACACTGCAGGTTTTACTGATCAACACCACTGATCAATTTTAAACAGTGTATTTAGAATGTGCGAAACCTGTGCTCCCAAATAAAAAGTACTAAAGAGGTCTCACTGATGACATTCTCCTCATATTTTTTACTATTCCATTTCAATACTTTATATAAAAGAATATTTTACAGTTGCAGGTATGAGTTGCATTTAACCACAAAGTGTATCATGCCCAAAGCAGGAAACTACAGCACTTCAGATTAACGTGACATTCATTCTGCTATAAAGGTAAATGTAGCAAGTCAGAAGAATTCTGGCCTGTGATAATCAATCATCCAAACCAAAAGATTAAGAAGACGATTTTTCTTCAAGTCAGCACTATTGAAATGTCTGTCCAGATAAGGGAACAGCAGAAAGGAATGTCTCACCAAAATTTAGTTTTATGTTCAATCTGAAATGTCGATACTGAGCCACTTGATCATTTTATCTGTGGTGTGTTGAAATAAAATGAAGCATATTGTGAAGTTATAGGGATAAAGCTTACTCTCAGCCAGACTACAGAAATTAAATTTTCTAGTTTACACAAAAAAGCAGGTTATACACAACGAGTGAAATAAGAAATGGTTTGGTATATCTACCAGCCCCAGATACGGTGTCTTGGGATCTTAATTAGGCAACAATCACTGTGCTTGCTGCGAGTGTTAGTGAATCCTGCTGTAAGGGGACTAAGTTGGCAAATGATTAGAGATTCCTCACTGTGACCATCCTAGCTTGCTTTTAATCACATGCACTAATGGTTTTCAGCAGGCTGTAGCTTCTTAGCACACCAGCTGAAGTGATTGCCAAGTAAAAAAAACAATGTCACAATGTTTATTTTCTCAAATGAAGAAAAACACACTACATTCAGTTGAATTGCCATTTATCAGGAAGGCACAGCAAGAAGCAGAATGAACATCTACATGCAAATGCAATCAATCATTACACATAGCATTTTCAGACTTTTTTTTTTGCAGTACTTTAAATGACAGACTTATTTACAGATAAAGAATATGCTTATGTAACATAATTATTGTTACAGTGTAGTACCACTGCATCAACAAGCCCCCAACCTCTTCATGAATTTCTAAAAATGTCAGTAAATGATTAATGATCAATGATCTATTTATTAGAAAAAAGGTAATATATACTCGAGCTTCATAAAAGTAAATGGCTTCTTCTTTGAGTACCATTTTCATATTTGTTAAAAAGGTATATATATTGGCAGGAAATGCCTTCTTTTCACAATGCACACAGTCTTTGAAATACTCAGAGGTCATTTTCCTTTTTCTACGTGAGAATATCATTTGCCACTATTCAAAGATTCTTAGTAGTCTAGAATGGTAATCTGTACTTTACATCTCATATTATTCCCCACTGGTTCTATCTGTTAGTTTCATCAATGGTTTTATTATGATTTTTCCTTTCACTTTGATAAATTTATTATTAATTTTTCACAACAGCCTAGAGTTTGGAACATGGATTTAAAATCAGACTGGTTTATAGCAATACTTTATGGTATTTCTCTTCTTTTTTGAATTAATAAAATTAGTTGGCCACAGCATGAATCAATCTTATTTGTTTTTTTTCATGTCATAAATAAGAATTGGTTTTCAATTTATAGTGATTACTGGTGTTTTATTTTTCCCATTATAATTTCTTTGCTCGCAAAGAGAGAGGGCAGAATGAGAGTCAGAACAGGAGGCTGTCATTGTAGAATCCTGCTACTGTTGTGCATGTCACTATTTTACATTTTAAAAACTTGTAGGATTTATTCCTTTCATTTCCGTTTGCATCGGAAAATTGGATCAAAAGGTAACAGATAAGTGCCAGGGGAGCAGGAAGGATGAAAAATAATCTTGCTATGTGCATGTCCTTGAAAACCACTACTTGAAGATATGTGTCCTGTCTCTTTTTATAGATCTCCCTTAAAATGATCTTGTGTTTCTACCAAGAACTTTTTTCTTCACCTGCTGTGGCAAACCTCCTCCACCCCCTCACTAGAGAACATATGGGATGCCTTCCTGCTGTAGTTTTAAGATTAAGTTTCTGTTTATAATTTTAAATAGCAAATGATGAACATTTCATTGTTGCTTTTTGCCTACTGTTAGACCCAGTTGTGAGATCTCTTTATTTTTATCAAACACAGACAGAATTGTGGTGCATGTGGTTAAAAACAGTATTAAATTATAAAGTTCATGGAAAATCAGCGAGGTGCTTTATAGATTGTTAATTTCTTTTTACAGCTACCATACTTTCTCACTCACAAATACTTTATAAATATTAAGTAACATAATGGGAATAGAAACTTGACAGACATGTTCTCATCTAAAATTAATTTTTCAACTCTTGTAAATATTTAACAGGAAATATTACAGGAACCCCACCCTTATTCACATTCTGTAGAGGTCTCTGCTTTCACACTACCTTAAAGAAGATAGAAACAAAAATGAAACTCAGTAGAAACAAGCAGTTCTCTTCAATCAGCATATAATAATGATTATACTATATCACATTTGATATCCATGAATTCATTAAACACTCTCTTAGTCATTTGTTCCTGCCTTTGAAAAACAGTTACATTTATGTGATCATCGTTTTCACTGAAAACTGATTCCATTAATGATAATTTCTTATAATTTTACGTTATCAGTAGTTCTGTATCAATAATGATGCTACAGTGTTACTCATTACAGAAATAATATTAAATCTACAAATCATCCCCTATCTTTAGTAGAACACCAACCCACCATAATTTGCATTATGCTGCAAATAACAGACACAAGCTACTAAACAAGCTTAACTGATGAACATAGTGACACAAAGAGACAATGTCCTTGTGGCCTGCACCAATACCAGGTTTAAACAACAAACTTTTTTTCAAAATATTTCTACTCTTTATCTTCTTATGTATCTTCTTAAGTACATTCGAGCCTGAATTTACAGAAATTAAAAACCTAGTAACACTACGTTTCCCAGCCTGGGTGCTTTCTGTTTACATTGGGATGTTTCTCCTGTGTTTCTATGGATTGCTAACAAAATTAAATGTGGATCCAACTACTGCTAACACAGGCTTCAGCGCCTGTTCTCTCTCTGGCAGGATATTGGAGATGTTTAAAAGTGTACAAAAAATAAGAGTATAAGCATATATATGCTTAAATCATTGCACATTCTATATTAATTGTGTTTATGGCATCAGTGATATGCAGTATATACAAATTACTATTGTTATTTAGAATTTAGAACTGCAGTTTAATTGCATTTATTCAAAATATAGTGCTTGAAAATGTTTATTTATACTTCAAGTACAACAGAGCCATCTGCACTGCATCCAAATTTGAATCTTCTTTATTATTTTAGTATTCCCTCACCTTTTTTCTACAAGTGTTTTCTGCAGACAAAATGTCTTGCATCAAACTGTTGATTTTTTGCATTTTATACATATAGAGGGATGCCCTGGTTTATGTAATGGAAATGGAAGATGCACCCTTGACCAGAATGGATGGAACTGTGTCTGTCAGCTGGGCTGGAGAGGTTCTGGATGTGACACATCCATGGAAACTGCATGCAGTGATGGCAAAGATAATGACAATGGTAAGTGATTCACAGTAAAGATGCATATTTTTATTACTTTTTTATTAAACACACAGCAAGGAAAGCAAAGTGAGTAATAAGAACATTACATCTACAGACTAATGCATTGCAGTGCCTTGTCACTTGAATCCAGATTCATCTCAATATGGCAGTGATACAGAATGTCACCTAGAATGATTTTATTTTTGAAAGTAAAAGTGACACTGCATAGCATAGAAATATTACAGCTACTTAGCTATATTACTGTGAATAGTTTTACTGTTGTTCTGTATTAGCTTTTGTTTATTTCACAATTATATGTTTTTTTGCTACAAAGTCAACCACACTTATGCATGCCAGAATTCAGCAGTAATCTATTTAATGCATTATTATTTCAGTATTTACTAAACTGCTAATTTAAAATGGCAGAAGTTGAACAGTAAATGCAGTACATCAGTAATAAGGAATTGATTCAGTGGACACCAAGACTAAAACTGAAAAATAATATTTTTTACTTTTCTATTGTGTTTATTTGTCAGTTTTTAAAATCTGACTTTACTTTTTATCACAAGTTCTAATGTTGTGCAGTATAAAACTGTTACAGTTTTAGAGCGTGAACATTTCCTGTTCACGTACATTGAAAATCTTTGTTAAGAATGTGAAAAGTTTTTTTAACAAAAAATATATCAAAATTCATACATCTAAAGTGATTATCTTATTAGTTTTGATTGTTAATATTAAGTGGGTTCTTCTGGCTTTTTTTGGTATTCTGCAGATGAGTGTGTTAAATGGCATACCTAAACTAGCCTGGTGAGTGTCAATGTGTGCATGAGTACGCCCTACAGTGGGCTGGCATTCAATCCGATGTTAGTCCTGCCATGTTTACTGTATAAACTTACCTGGGAAGACCTTCACTTTCAACAACTAATTTATGAAGAAAGTTGGCACAAAAAATGAATGAGCTGTGTAGATGTCCAAATTATGAAATGTAAAGTTTGCCCTGTTTACTGTTTTGTATACAGTATATGTTAAATTATTATAAGTTGTTTCTGTATTTTTCAATAAAATAAGATATTTTATGTCACTAAGGCATTTCCCACTTTTTATAGTAGCAATAGATAGAGGAAAAGGCTATCACTCTTTTACTTTAGAATACAGATGTGATTTTCTAATATATTTTCAAGTCATATTATTTTTCAAAGTCCCTGAAAATTAATTATTATTCATAAAAAGGACCTTTCAGAAAGTGGGAGCTTTGGGTGAAGTAGAAGTGTTTGTAGATTAATTTAAGAATAGTTACTTATTAAATATCTGAATACTATCAAAGTGCAAAATCTAAAAATGTGTTCTGAATTGAATTTTGTTATTGAGTGGTACTTGACATTACAATAATTGTTCTGTGTATGGCAGACATAGAAACATAATTAACTATATCAATATTAAACAAACACTTCAAAACACTAAGTATAAAGAAAGGTGTGGCTGAAGAGAGAATCTAAAATGAAAATACTATGAAAGGAAAGAAAGGGAATAGATGTACAGGAGAAGAATTATCAGTTTAGAAAGAAAAAATGGAGAAAATGTAAGAATAGGAAGATAAAAAGCTTTAAAATATAATGGAAAATTAAACTAAAGGTTATTACCCAAGAGACACAAGACAATGTGAAATAATAATAAAATAAATAATACCCCCAGCAGTAAAATGGGAGTACACCTTATTGTATGTCTTTGTTACAGTGTGTGAGTTGTTGATTTTTTACCGGTCAAGTCTGCTCCAAACACATTGTAATTATAACAAACTGAGAACCTATATTAATATGGATTTATTTTAGTGTGTGATGAGGGAAAACACCATTCATTCACAAATTATACAGAGCAGTAACAAACCATTCAGCAACCTGTCTAATGACAGGTTCATAGGTCTTCTCTACAGCAGCTGTATTAAGTACAGTAGGTATTTAAAGTTGGAGCACAACTTGTATGAATCAGCCCCAGCAATGGCATAGGAAGCCACCACATTCAGTTCAACAATAGCTTTTACTACTTAAGATAACATAGGATTCTCAAACTGGCATAATCCATTATTGTCCAGAGACAACCCCAACAGCATTTAGTGCAAGGAACTAAGTCACACTGATAAAGAGCCAGTTTGGTGGACCCCAAAGGACCCAGAAATCCCTGCCTAGAAACAATGAGAATGTTCAAACTCCAAATAGGATTTGTACTAAAGTTGCAGCATCTGTAAGAAGCAAGGCCCTATGACTGAGTCACCCAATCAGAAGATGTGCCCTGTCTAATTTTCATTTTGTATATTTTGTTATTTTTTTAAACACTCCACTCAACTCTGATGGAGTTTGGAGTTATTACTGTTATGAAGATTTGCCGATTTTTAGAACAGTTTCAGCTCTTGCAATCTTGTACCACCAACCCCTGTACCAATGTATTAAGACTTTTGAGGATACTATTATATAGGGCTGCACGATTAATCTTTTTTTTCTCATGATAACGATATTTATGACCCACGATCAGTTAATAAATATCGTCGCGATTTTACAGTATAAAGACCAAACTGTTTTTTATGGGCTGAGTTTACGGATTGGACTGCGTCACTATGACTTTACTGCGTCTAGATTGCAAGCGCTTTCTGAAGCAGTAGAAGTCAATAGCAGCAATAACTGTCAGTCAGAATAAACATATGATGGCGGAGCAACGTGCAGAAGTGCGATCGTTAGTTCCTAAAAAGGGGTCATACTCAGTTGTCTGGAACTATTTCGATTTCGAGGAATGTGATGTTGATCAGGTACGAGTCTTGTGCAAACTTTGCTCCTGTTCCGTCCAAACGTCCCAAGGTAACACAACAAACCTCATCAACCACCTTAAAAGCCACCACAAAGTACACTATCAAGAATTTCAACGACTGAAGGCACAAACAGCAACAACAAAAAATTACGAGCCATCCACAACACAGACAACAATATCAGGGACATTGTTCAACGCAATACCATATCTGCCTAGCCAGTACCGCCGCTCCCTATACGCAGAGTACGCAGTCTGCGTAGGGCACCAACTCCCAGGGGGGCACCATCCCAGCTGCTCAAAAAAATCGCTTTTATATATTATAATAATAATATTAATAATATACATATACAAATAAACAAAAATATAAACGTATATATTGCATTTTACGGTGAACGCAGAGTAGGCTAAGCACACGTGATGACGCGCGCGCCCTCACCTCTGTACCCAAATCTCTGGATTGCTCTGCGCATAGCAGTGACGCTCCCTGTAACTGTTGCCTCTGCTGAGCGAAGTTTTTCTAAAATGAAGCTCATCAAAACGTACTTGCGCTCATCTATGGCACAAGAGCGCATGAGTGGTCTGGCAATTGTCAGCATCAACTCTGAATTAGCAAAGGCTTTATATCATATGAAGAGCTCATTTACGACTTTGCCTTAAGAAAAAGCAGAAGTGTGCCTTTGTAAATTTTGAACTTTGGAAAGCTCCAGCAGATGACAGTGTTGATTTTATTTCAGTTTATTATTGTTTATTTTATTATAAATGTTTTATTTAAAGTGTAATTTTAGTTTGTATTTTTTGCTGTAGAGCTACAATTGTAATTTATAAATGATACAATTTATTTATGTATTTACTTTTATTTGAATAAAGTTCTATTTTGGCCCCTATAGTAGGTGTTTTTTTTATTATTTTATTTTTACTTCCGTAATATTTGGGGGAGGGGGCACAAAAGTAAATTTCTGCTTAGGGCACCCATTTGGCCAGCAGCGGCCCTGTGCCTAGCTCGCAAAGACACCGGGAAATAACAGAGGCGATCACGTACCATATAGCCAAGGATATGTGTCCAATAACCACCGTGAGCAGTGAGGGGTTTAACAAAATGATCGCAACACTTGATAAAAGATATAGCATTCCCTCACGCAACCATTTTTCCAATGTTGCGCTGCCCTCGCTGTATGCGAAATGCCGAAAAGAAATAGAAAGAGAAATTCTCAGGCTCGGCCTTGAATATTTTGCTGCCACGACCGACTTATGGTCAAGCAGAACTGCGGAACCGTATTTGAGCTTGACAGTTCATTTTATTGACAGCGAATTTGAGATGAAAAGCAAGTTTTTGCAAACTTCGTTTTTCCCACAAGACCATACAGCGGAGTTTATTGCAGTGGGCCTCAAAGAAGCGATGTCCGCTTGGGGCTTGGTGGAAGAAAGACTTGTGTGCATCACAACGGACAACGCAGCTAATATGATTAGGGCAGCATCTGTGAATAACTGGCCGAGGCTACACTGCTTTGGTCACAGACTTCATTTACCAAAGGAATAATCGTCATTATTAATTGTGATAAAAATTTTGAGCAAAATAATCGTGATAATCTTTTTTTCTGTTATCGTGCAGCCCTACTATTATACTTAGTGTAGTACACTCAAGTTCATATTGACATATGGTGAAATGTTAATGCTTACGTCAGGTGAAAGTTTTGTGTGTGTTTTTTTTTTTTTTTCATTTTTCACATTTTTTTTTCTTCTAGCTCGGGTTTCATCCCATAATTCAAAGAAATGTTATGATAGATAGATAGATAGATAGATAGATAGATAGATAGATAGATAGATTATTAATCCCAAGGGGAAATTCACATTCTCCAGTATCATCATACTGATAAAAAACAATAAATTAAAGAGTGATAAAAATGCAGGTATAACCGACAATAACTTTGTATAATGTTAACGTTTACCCCCCCTATACGCCCCCCCCCCCCCCCCCCCCCCGGAAAATTCTAAATTCTAAATGAAGATTCTGAATTGCCCTTTAATGAACAATTGTGGATATATGCATGAGTTGATCATAAGTGAAAGCATCCAGGGCTAGACTTTGTGCTTTTGGATAGGTGAAGAGAGTTTTTATTACCAGCAGTACTATCCGAAAAAAAACAAAAAAAAAAACATTGAAAATAAATTAATGACAACATGAACTTTTAATAGCTGTTATACTTTGAAATATGTCAGAATGTACAATTCAATTTTATTCTAATTTTATCTTAAAGAAAATGACTCTCTAGGTTATGCAGTAGAGCTGTCATAATACTCAAAGGGATATTAAATTTTAAATTTTAGTAAATGTAGAAAATTTAAAGACAAGAAACACCATTAATATCATTAAGCTGTCATTGTACTTGAAGTGGTGTTAAACTCTGGTAAATCTGATAAATTTAAAGACAAGAAGTAGAATTTAAATGATTTCTATAATTGTATATATTGTTATATTGATACATCCCAAAAACTGTTATTGCATTTTTTCTGTTGTTTATTTCTTCTCTTCCCTTGACCATTTTAGATGGCTTGATAGATTGCATGGACCCTGACTGCTGTCTTCAGACAAGCTGCCACATTACATCACTATGTGTAGGTTCTCCAGACCCATTGGACGTCATTCAGCAAACTCAGGCTCCATCCACTCAAGCCAACCTGCAGTCCTTCTATGACCGAATCAGATTTCTTGTGGGCAAGGACAGCACTCACATCATCCCAGGAGAAAACCCCTTCAATGTAGAGTAAGTCCATTTTTAGAATTTTTTTAGGTTATAACATCACTTGTAAAAAGAAAATGCTATATTGAGGAAACTTAAAAATATTGGCTATGGGACTTAGACAAGTGAATATGTAAGGTGAAAGAAGATTCCCAGGTGCTTAAGAGTAGAAAATAGTTATACAATAAATTGTATGAATTTTTATGAGTTTCCAGTAATGGGACCACACTTTTCCCATGAGTCTGAAATACTAACCCCCCAAAAAGGAAATGGAAAGGCATTTATAGTATGATTTTAATGTAATCTGTGCATTCACATTGTAGTATCTGCCTCTGTAATCATTTTAAAAATTAATTGCTGATTAGTTACATGCACCTATAATTGATTAGAGTAGTACAAAAATGACTAAAACTATTTTTTGTAGGTAAGGAGCAATTTTACAAAATCAGAGCTGGAGACATCTATAGCTTTAAAAAGGCTTGTCTTTTATTTTGCAGTCCAGTCTGATATTTTTTTTAGAAGGTCCTTATTATAAGTATCACATTTTATCCTTTTTCAGTTGATGCTCCTTCTTTCAAGCATAAAATAATCTTAAGGAGTGCTTCATCTCTGCTTGAACAAGCAGAGTCAAGTGTGATAATTTCCACCACCTCAAATTACTAGACATAAAATTTCATCTTGCAGTATTTGCCAACTGTCTGGAGAAGTGAAAAAACAAAGAAGAAAGCAGCTCTTGTCATTTTAATGTGGCACATAGTGCTGTGCCAAATAGTTATCTACATGGACATATCCGGTACATGGACCCTGCTGCTCTAAAAATGGTGTCAGCAAGCTGTTCTGAGTCCTCTTGAGATATTATGCTCCTTGTAGTCCTCGCATCAGGGATTAAGAATTTTTTTTAGTCATTTGTAGAAATATACCATTCTACTTCGGGCATTTTACAGAATATATACATTTTTAGTTATTGCACGTCATTTTCTAAATGAATTCTTGTGAAAATCCATCCATCCATCCATTTTCCAACCCGCTGAATCCGAACACAGGGTCACGGGGGTCTACTGGAGCCAATCCCAGCCAACACAGGGCACAAGGCAGGAACCAATCCCGGGCGGGGCGCCAACCCACCGCAGGACACACACAAACACACCCACACACCAAGCACACACTAGGGCCAATTTAGAATCGCCAATCCACCTAACCTGCATGTCTTGGGACTGTAGGAGGAAACCGGAGCGCCCGGAGGAAACCCACGCAGACACGGGGAGAACATGCAAACTCCACGCAGGGAGGACCTGGGAAGCGAACCCAGGTCTCACAACTGCGAGGCAGCAGTGCTACCCACTGCGCCACCGTGCCGCCCCTCTTGTGAAAATGCATTAGATATATAGCATTAGCTATTAATTAACTATTTCCTTAATTTTTCCAATAGAGAAATTCATTTTTTTGCCTAGAAATTCTTGACATAGTGTAAAAAAGCATAGAAAGATGATTCTTTTCTGGTGTGTGGGACATATGGAAAACACAGGCATTTCCATAATATTTCAGAATGGAATACTGTATATTAATTTGCACAAATACAGAATATCAGTAGAGGGTTTGTGTTTCCAGGATTAAACAAAAAGATAAAATAAGAAACATATATGCTTGCTTATGACTATAGTTTATTTATCCTCTGAGATATGAAGAACTGGAGTTGGATCCAAATTTAATTTTGTGCATTTCATTCAAGTTTTTTTTGCCCTTAGTAACCCATTCTTTTTTTTTTTTTTTGTATGTTGTCAGGTGTTTAGTTTGGGTTTTGTTTTTCCAGCCATGTCTTCAACACATACTGATTACTATAAGTGAATGCACAAATTTGCTCTCTTGGATTGTTAGTATTCTAGCATAGTGTAAAGCACACAACGACCTTGAGTCATATGAAGTATGTCATGCTCTAGTTTTTTAAATATAATTACCCTCAGCATTAAAGGAATTGTGTTGGCAAAGATTATCACTTTCACCGTCATTATCAATATCTCTTCCTCTACCCCATTGTAAAGGAAAATTCTGACTTTTTAAAGTCAATGTTTTTCTTTTTCATTTTGTTTTTCCTATTCTCTATTAATTTGCCTGAAAAACGTGTGCTGGTTAATTTTGGTTTAGGTGCAGTAAATGATGGAATCTTAATTTTTGTCTGATTTCTATTTTAGTAAGATAAACATGTCAAAGTAAGATTTAGGACTGCAGCCAAAAATGTTTTTGAATGGTCAAGCTGTTATTACAGGTTCACTAGTATGAAGAATATACTTCTCTACGAGTGACTGACACATAAGATCAAATAATTGTGAAACTACATGATCATGTTATATAAAGTATATTACAACAATATGCCAGTCACATGGACGTTGAGCAAAACACTTAAAACACAATTTACATACCTTAGATTTGTCTTTGAAAATATTATGGCAGATTAGATTAGATTAGGTTATATTAGATTAGATCAGATTATATTTTGGGCCTGTTTATGGCCTTTTCACTTAGAATACTTTACTTTCTCATTGTTCATGTTAGATCTACTTTTGCTGCTTTTTTACAGATTTGTACCATTCTCTGTCAAGTAAACCTGTGGTCGAATTGATGTAAAAATGTTGAGATTATTTGTGAATATTTCCAGAATATGACATTGGAATAGCACTAATGAAACCACATTATGCAGTTATTCCTGCAAAATTGACATTTTTCTTTCTTAATACAATTAATATTAATAAAACATGTTTTATATCATTATTGGTTGTATCATTGGTGTTAGTAACAGCAAAATTAAAATCACTACTGTTTAAAAGAACAGTGAGAATACAGTAACTTGCTTGACCAAAGAAATATAAAGGTCAACTGCTAGAAATGTTAGGCTTTGTAAAAGAGCCTGCTAGTTTAATTCTTTTAATAAAATTTAAAAAAAATTATAGTAGATGGTTTAGAATCAGAATAAAATTTTTAGAAATACAGGTAAAATTCCGTTACAACGAAGTGCCAGAGACCTAAAAAATATTTAATTGTAATGAAAATTTCGTAGTAATGAGATTCTGTATTTGTCACTATAGTGCTTTCTTTAACTTGCGTCCAGGCGTTTGCAATCATTTCAATATCTTCTTTCGCGTTAATTTTCATCTCCTCCTGTCTACAATTTATGCTGATAAGAATTTTTCTCAGCATTTCCTTACGATAACACATTTTCAGGGTGCGAATGATGCCCAAACCCAATGGCTGAAGCACTGCCATGCAATTGGATGGGAGGAATTAAATGCGAACATTATCTAAATGTGGAAGCATGTTGTGGGCAGCACAGTTATCAATCAGAAGCCAAATCTTTATTTTCTTCTTCTTCATATTATGAGGTTTCTAAACTCTTTTGGGACACCCCCAAACACACACACACACACACCCAACAGGGCAACACGCCAATCTGTGTCCCGAAGCACAATTGCCACATCTGTGGAAGATTGTTTATCCATTGCCAGGGCAGGGCAACAGCAGGCTCTCTGCGCTGCAGCGAAGTGCCATAGAAGTAAATCCTGAAAGATTGTGGTCGCTCTATAAGTCCCTGTCTTGCACCCCAAAGCACAAGGCTGAGTCGCAGTACTTTAGCAAAACTAACTTTATTCAGCTTGAAACAGGAACATCATGGTTATTTATTGTAGTGGGATCTGCCACTCTCCTATACACAGACACAGCAGTCAGGCAGGGTTGTGGCCAGGTTAGTTGCCAAGTAATACTGTTCCCTGCATTTACAATGTTCCTTGCATCACCCATCGAGTGTTGATGGCGAAATTCCAAATTCACTGGCAATGTCTTTTTTCTTTTTGCCGGAATCGAGAGCCACAAAAAAAAAAAAAAGTTTTTTTTTTCTAATGTGAACTGTTGTCATTTTTTCACGTCTGCCATTTCTATAGGAGGGTGACAATGAGTTAAATTCCAATGGATGTTTTTCAAATGTTGACACGCAATAAGCAAAAGGTATCACTGAAAACCACACAAAGCAAACATAGCAAAAACAGTACAAGGAAAGTTTGCAGAAAGAAAAAAAAATGTAAAATGTTTTTCGTTTGGGGATCATTGTGCTGCGACCACAGAACTAATTGCTGGATGATTCATTCAGGCATTTCAAGGTCTTTTGGGCATTTCGTTGTAATGAAAGTATCTGCTGAATGTATTTCGTAGTAACAAGATTTCTATAGACTCTGTCATATGGGAAAAGTGTTGGGACCATAAAAATACTTAGTTGTAATGAAAATTTTGTTGTAAAGATATTTGTTGCAACGGAATTTTACCTGTATATCATTTTTACAATATACATACATAAAGCATGACATGCATGCCTGTGTTTACATGTTTACATTTAGCAGCTTGGTGAGAGTGCTGTTTTGCATGGTATCCATTATTTATTGTTTCTTTTTCTCTCTGTGATAATTTACTGTCTTTACATCATTCCAAAATGGTCACATTAGCCTTATTTTCCATAAAAGGAGCTGGGTACACAGGAGAAAATGTTTGCTTTTTTGTTCCATGTTGGAGATCCAGACACTCTTTTTGAACCAATTTCTCAAATTCAGGTCTTTATTTCTTTCACTGGTGCATTTTGTCTTTTTCTACCTGAGGACTAGTTATCTGTTAGCCGTGTGGACAAAGAAAGCTTTTGTGCCCTGTCCAATAAATCCTATACTGTAACTTTCTTTTGCAGCCTAATTGTAGGGTCTCCTAAGGATTACCTCAGTATGAATAGCTCCATTTTGCAGCTTGCTGCTCCTGAAAATGTGTCAGCTGAATGACACCAATAAAAAACATTTATTTTAAATAATTGCTGGGAAAAGCTCCAGCTCAATGCATGAATACATTTTGATTCATCAGGTTAATAAAATGGATGAGTGAATGGTTTAACATTTCAATTTTTCAAGTACTATCAGTTTTGTAAGAAATAACATTTCAGTACAAGTAAACATTTAAAAGATGTATTAGTTCAACCAGCTTCAACATAAGCAAGTAAAGAGTTACATACACACATGTTAAAATGAGTGTAGTAAATGACAAAGACAATCAAGACACTAGAGCTTAACTTTCTTAAAAAATATCATCAGTGATATATTATTCATGGTTCAGATTTACCACCCACATATAGATTGGAGAGGTTATGATGAGAAGGCAGGTCTTCAGCAGCAGGGTAAGGATTGTGCTTCCTGTATTAGGACAGGGACCAGATAACAGGGTCTTGCTTGCTATTTGATCAGGCTTCTATCGATTTTCAAACCACTTACTTGTGCTGTTTGCTGTATTCCTAACCTCCTCATGGTTGTCCTTCACCACAAAAAGCAGTAGGAATGGCACTGTGTCAAGTGGCCGATGTTCTAGGGTGATATGTGATACAGGGTTTGTTACAGCTTTAAAAGGCATCAATGCTTTTGATAGAAAATGTTTATTTTTAAAATTGACTTCTAAGTGCATTTCTCTGAACCAAACACATACTTGATATGCATCAGTGGCTAATGATATTTCTGCCATAAAAGATATTACTGTTGCATTGGAGAATGCAAGTTTATTTTTAGGATACATTTTAAAATGTATTTCTGCTGGTTTGTATATACTGAATTTTGTCAGTATTGTATTTTATGTGTTCTGTTGCATTACTTGCATGCACCAGTAGATTTGGTTTAATATAGAGTGTTCTATAATGTAATGCTTATTCCAAAGCATTATTTTCTTTTTTTTTTTTTTCAAAAAGAAAAAGACTGCAGCTGCTGTATGTTTACTCTGAATACCATGCAAAATTATGGTTTAAATCAGTGGTTTTCACGTTCAGTCCATGGTAGTCATTTCATTAAATTTTTAATATCTTTTTTGACACTACTCTGTATTAGACAGATGCAAATAATGGATGGAGTAATAGATTATCAGACAAACATTGTATCAGTATAATTCCATGTGCCTAATGCTACATGAATTTAAATGTCTTTAGCTGTAATGCCTTTAACCCAAGTGCACTTGCTAAAGTGAGTAGAGGGGGTTCTGTCTCATTACCCTTGTTGAAATCATTTATAATTGACTATTGCCGACGGTAAAATCTCACTTCTACCCACCACTGTAGTACTGAATCCCAGCCATGCTGATTACTTTTATTAAAAATGAATCTTTGTTTTTTTACTAATAAAGCATTTTTAAATAAAGGCCTAAAATGTGGTTCTACTAATAGAGTGGTCACATCATACCCTTGGTTAGATTTCTTATACCCAATTTCATTTGAGCACAACTAGAAGAGTTGGCCTTCTTATAACCATGTTCCCCATATGCTCCTTGTATTTTCAGTTTTTCCTTAAAGGTGTATCTTGGCATATTTCCTTCCTAAAGAGACAGCAGGGGTTATCTAAGCCTATTGAAAGTCACACTCTTGCACACACCAATACTCTTTTACATTTAATTTACATTTAGAATCAAATTTCAACCCAAAATACAAGTCCATAGAGGTATGAAAGAAATTCAATGACCTGGAAAAAACCCATAATGACACAGGAAGGGAATATGTAAGCCATCTGGTCATTTCCCTGGAGCTGTGAAGCATATGATCCATCCATCTATCCATTATCCAACCCGCTATATCCTAACTACAGGGTCACGGGGGTCTGCTGGAGCCAATCCCAGCCAACACAGGGTGCAAGGCAGGAAACAAACCCCGGGCAGGGCGCCAGCCCACCGCAGGGCACACACACACCCACACACCAAGCACACACCAGGGACAATTTAGAATTGCCAATACCCCTAACCTGCATGTCTTTGGACTGTGGGAGGAAAACGGAGCACCTGGAGGAAACTTATGCAGACACAGGGAGAACATGCAAACTCCACGCAGAGTGAGCGAACCACTGTGCCACCGTGCCACCCAAGCATATGATATTAGCCAGACAATTAACTGTATTATTAATATTTTAAGATTTTTTTAAATACTGACTTTTTCTGATAATTTCATTTAACATAGTTAACAACATCTGTGCATGTTTCTGAATCCAAACTAATGACATACCCCAAAATAGTCATGCATACATGTTTAAAAGCACAAAACTAATTTTGTAAAAACATGCAATAAAGAATGCATGGTACTTTCTCCAATAAGAGATAATAGTAACATCCTTGGCAAGAAACGCTATTGGCCTTAATAGTACTGCCAAAAGAAAATGCATCAGTATACATTGATGTAGTACTACATAATGGATTTTTAGGTAAAGATAGCAGAGTAAACCATTTGAGTATGTTTACATCTTTTTGGTAATGCCTATATTTTTAGATATCAATTGTATTTAAGTGACATGTAAAATTAACATTTTCCTCTTTTGTATCTGCCATGAAACTCAACGATGACACCAACACTCAACTGGTTTGCTGTATCATATGGTGCACCACTTATTTCAGACTGAGCTGCAATCTGATTATAAACCACTATGAGTAATAATAAAAAAAGTAGATAACATTTTGGAATCTCTGGCCTGAAAAAATATAATTATAAAATTATAAAATTCATGGTCAAATTGTAAGCTTCCTTTAGCTTTCTTCTTGGATTTCATCTTCCTTTACAATCATAAAGACATAATTATATTTCTCCTTATCAAAATTACAGACTGCACTAGTTCAAGTTTACTTCTTTTTCCTTTGTGTTTGCTTTTAATTTAATTTTCTCTTTGCCCTGTTCTATGAAAGTTCAAGAAATCCAAAATCTTTCTCTAACATTACCACCTTGACAAACAGTCAAACGTGACTGAGGCAAGCTTGTGTTAAAGAGTATGATAGCATCTGAAGACAGCAAACATTGCTATCATGGGTTATATTTTGAAGAATGAATAACAGAAATGGTACATCCTACTCCTCCATGGCTCAGGCTTTCTTTTTGAAGTGCGTTTGCAAAAAAGAAATTGGGCTAAAGGATCCTGAAATGTTTTACTCTACGACAAAGAGGAATTTGTGGACTTAAAACTTAACATTTAATTAAAGCAATTTGTATTCTCTGAAAATATGAGGTTTAGTCTTTCTTACTTACATTATTTGTTCTTATTTTTATCATAATTTGATAAGTATGAATCCACATACAGCTAAATTGCTTCCAACAATACACACGCTGCCTTCAGTGACAAGAAAGGGGGATGGTGCATTTATTTTAAATTAAGGATGACAGAAAACCTGATGGCTGACAAAATGGAGTACTAGCATTTCTCCAAACTCTGGTACTAATGTCTTGCCGGCAGCTTTAAAGAGAGGCGGTGCCTGGTTTAATAGTTCTGTACTGTGCATAAATCTCCAACACACACTTTGCTCTGTTAAAGGATTTGCTGGGCAGATACTAGTGCTTTTTGTTGCCATCAGAGACCACAAGAAAGGGGACTCTTAACTACTAATTGCTTTAAAAGCTGTTGTATATGAATCACAAAGTTCAGTATGAAAGATAAAATGTATAATTCTCTGCTTGTGCTTTAAAAGGCAACATAATACTGCAACACATCATACAGTACTGTTCTCATTTCATTTTTCTAATTAGTTGAAGAGTTGGTGTAGAAGTATCAATGATTGAGATTCCAATACTGCACTAAAATCATATTTAGCAAATATAGATAGATAGATAGATGGATGGATGGATGGATGGATGGATGGATGGATGGATGGATGGATGGATGGATGGATGGATGGATGGATGGATGGATAGATAGATAGATAGATAGATAGATAGATAGATAGATAGATAGATAGATAGATAGATAGATAGATAGATAGATAGATAGATATTCATACACACTATGGTCTGAACTCACACCAGAATGGCTAAAAACAAAGAAAACTTTGACTTTGCAGTCACAGTCACGGTGAGGCATAATACAGGCATATTGGTGGTGGTACAAAGGTGCTCCAGTAGTGTTTCTTGACAGTGTTAGTGTGTCAGAGAGAGGATGTGTACCATTGTTCATAATGGCACTCGGTTTTGTTTTAACTCTCTCCTCCGTTACTAACTCTACGGGATCCACAGTGCGCCGCATAATAGAGTCTGCCCGTTGAATTAGTTTGCTAATTTGGTGGGCATCGCTTCAAGTGATGTTATCAGCCCAGCACACCACAGTGTAGAAACATCACACAAGCTATCAGAGTTGTAGAAGATGTGACAGATGCCACTACCAACATTAAATGAATGCAATCCCCCAAGAAGAAAGACTCTGCTCAGCCCTTTCTTTTATAGTTACAGCACCAGCCCAACCTGTAATTGATTTAGACCCCCAAGTACTTGTAGGAATGCACTACCTCTACATGCACTCTTTGGTATGGACCCTCATAAGCCCTACCACTAGTTGATGCATTTCGGGTGCCACATTTGACCCCACTTGTTCATCAATCAAGGATAAAGTACTTCCACAGTAAAATATTTCATTGTCATTCGCTGTACATTTGCTGCCAGGATAGACTGTGACCCCTGGATATCCTTAGTTGAATAAAGAGGATTTCATAAAATTAACTGTAACCTAAACTATAAAGATATGTTTATGATTTACTCCAGAATATTTGGGGTTTTTGTTACATAACAGTAAGATAAAAATGAAAGATTGTGTTTATAAAATGTGATTTTGTACAAATGTTTTTGTGTTTTTCACTTAGCTTAGCTTGTTTGCAAGTAATTGCGATTGGCCAAGGTCTTCTGAAGGAAAAGACCGACTAAATTAGCATTAAGTAAAGTTCCTGGGGACTTGCTGCATTGTGGGCAAGTGATCTTGCCTCAAGTAAGGACAGTCTGACACTATAAAGGCCAGATGCAAACAGGGTGAAATTAATTGTTTTCCTGAAAGAGGTAAATACACATGGTGGTGAGAAAATATCAATTCGCAAACAAAGACAAAGAGATGGTGCATGTTTTACCCAATTTAATAATCTTTATGTGCAGAAAACAGGGATTTTATGCCTCCCATACCATTAACACTTGCCCAAATGTAGTAAACATCAGTCTATGTATGCTCAACAATTTGTATGAGCATATTTTTTCCAGGCCTGTTTAGATAAGCTTCTGAATTAATGCCGTAAGGCCCTTATTTACCTAACAGAAATAAAGTATTTCTCATTGAAGACTATTAAGAAAAACAGATAATACTAGTCAGACTACTGAGTATTATATTTAGATGGACTTGTTGTCCAGCAGCTAAAGAGCTGAAAATGGTTTAGAGTAGCGATTTTTTTTCTTCTACTTTTTAATAAGGTAGGAAATGTACCTAATAAATTTAGTTAATTTTAACATATAAAACAAATGTTGCATTTGTTCTTTTGCAGCCATGCTTGTGTAATTCGAGGTCAGGTAATGACATCAGATGGAACCCCCCTTGTTGGGGTGAACATCAGCTTTATCAACAACCCTCTGTACGGTTATACCATTAGTCGTCAAGATGGCAGGTATGTATAACTTCAATGCATTTTATGATTTAATACCCTATTGTCTCTCCTGCACCCTTGACTGCTTTTGCTGCATCATGTTCTGACAGGGGAACAATTGTCCCAGAAATCCAGGTACTACATGTGTGCAGCTGCTTAAAATAATATCACTTTATTTTTTCACTTAAAAGGTTAATTTAAATTAAAACAAATTAATATTCAATGGGTGTTGTCCTTGTTATTACCAGAATTACCTGAATTGCAGCATTGTTTTAAATGATAACTTGGTGGATTTGATTAGAGCTTGGATTTTAAAAATGACTGTATATATATATTCATTCATTGCATTCGTAGTCTGAGTCCCAATCTGAATTGTGTGGGTGGTTACCTACCAGGTAACACTTGTAGTTGGTCTGCCATTCGGCAAACATCCGCCACAGTGCCCTCTTGAGTTGCGAGAAGCAGATCATGGAATGTTACATAGCTTACTGTCAAATAATGCAAAGAGTACGTGACACGTGTTTCGCCCTCATTTGGGCTCATCTGGCGTACACACACTACTGCTCCCCTCTCGGGGATCGAACCTCGGATGTCAGCGTCAGAGACGAAGCCCCTTTACACTGCGGCACAGCGTGTGGTTCGTTTATTTGACAGCCTGTAGGTCCGGAGTAATTACATTCATTGCATTCGTAGACTGAGTCCTGACCTGAATTGTGTGAGGGAGCAGTAGAGTGTGTACGCCTGATATATATTTATATTTATACATACATATACACACACTTTACTTTAGAAGAAGTACTGTAATTTCTATAAATAATACAGATGCTTTATAAATAAATACTTATATTGAATATATTACATTCTTCACTCACATCTTTTTTATTGATTTTCAACACAATAAAATTTTTATTGTTTTTAACTGTGAAAATGTTTCTGAGAAAAGAGGTACGCAAATATTCTGTGAAATTCATTCTTTGGTCTGGTTATTTTGAATCTTTGTAAATACCATGATATTGCATTCCAGCTCATAGTATCATTCCAGACACCAAGGATGAATGCTCAGTAATTGTAGAGTTGGTTATATAAAGAGTGAAAATGTAAGTTCAAGTTAAATTGTCCCTTTTAAAATAGATTGAGGAAAACTAAACAATAGTCACATAATTGGCTTTTTCATTGTTTATATTTACTGTACATAAATTAGTATGAGTTGATTTCTCTTTGAATCACTCTCATTGTTATCAGATAGATTGACATTAAAATCATTTATTAGAATGATCTTCACAGAAACTGTTTCTTCATCTCCATTGCAGCTTCGATTTGATCACCAACGGTGGAGTCGCCATAACATTGCGTTTTGAGCGTGCCCCCTTTATTACCCAGGAACACACACTCTGGTTGCCTTGGGGGCGCTTTTATGTCATGGATGCCATCACAATGAGGCATGAAGAAAATGAGATTCCCAGTTGTGATCTCAGCAGCTTTGCACGACCCAACCCTATTGTCTCTCCTGCACCCTTGACTGCTTTTGCTGCATCATGTTCTGACAGGGGAACAATTGTCCCAGAAATCCAGGTACTACTTTATATTATATGTAGTATAGATAAAGAAAATTCTCTATCAATAATTTTAAATTTACATTTTTCAAAAAAGCATTATTATTATAATAAATTATTCAAACAAATGCTAATTGCACAATACTAAACAATTTTCTCATCTGGGGTTATTAACATAGAAACTATTCTATTGAGTAAACAAATTTTTCTCCAGTTTCTTCTTACCTTTTAATAAACTTGTATTCTGTGTACTTTTCTCTGTACTGGCTTCTGTAACACTGCTGTGTCATGAGATCAATAAAATACCCCTCTGTAAAAGAAAAAATAAAGTACATGCATGTGACTTATTTAAGTTGGTCTGCCACATCATATTAAGAAGTCTTTTAAGAGTTTGAGAACTCTTTTTTAATGAGTGCCCATATCCAGAGTAGTTAAAAATGCACTCAGAAAATATAACACTTTTTTAACACATACATAGACATGTTTCGAACCAACTTCATAATTAATTGTTTTCTGCCAATTCTGTAAGTCTAGTTAGTTTATTTGTTTTCAATAATAAATAAAAATGGTACCACTAGTATTTGAATGAAAAATTGAAGGATTTCAACTTCAATAGTCTATAAAATTAACATGTTCTATAATGGGGTGGCACGGTGGTAAATGCCACTACTTTATTTATCTCACAACTGTTTGCTGCCTGTGTGAATTTGCATGTTCTGCCCTCGTCTATGTTGTGTTTTCTCCAGGTAGTCTCGTTTTACTTTCACCTTTCAAAGATGTGAATGCTAGATCAATTGGCAATTAAAAATTGGCACCATGTGGATGGGTGTACAAGTGGTGACTCATCCATGGTTACTTCCTGCCTTCCATGTGATGCTGTCAGGTTAAGCTGTTGCTCCTCATGATGCTGAATTGGACTAAGCGTGTTTGAAAATATTGCATTAGGTGTTCTATGAAACTGTGCCACAGTATTTTTATACTAACTTAGATATGCAACCTATTATTGATTTTAGCAAAAAAAAAATCTCAGAATAACTTTTTCTAGACTCTTTTTTCTTTAGTTTCATGCATTGTAGAGCACATCTGTTTAGAGATTACTCCAGTGTCATTTATTGGCATGTACTGCTATGTGAAATATTGACTTACTGTTGTCTATTATACTGAAGAATACTCAACTATACAGCCATTTACTAAGAAAATAATAGCAGTATTTGGCATCTTCTAAAAAACAATTTACTAATAGTTTTTAGTTCTGATTTGAATAGCCTGCATTTTTTTTAACTTTTATTTAAATCACAAATTTCAGGTACTGCAGGAAGAGATCAACATTCCAGGATGCAAAATGAAGCTCAGCTACCTGAGCAGTCGCACACCAGGATACAAGTCGGTCCTCCGTGTCATCTTGACACATTCATCAATTCCTTTTAACCTCATGAAGGTTCACTTAATGGTGGCAGTAGAAGGACGGCTCTTCAGGAAGTGGTTTCCAGCTGCCCCAGATCTTTCATATTATTTTATCTGGGACAAGACTGATGTATACAGCCAAAAGGTCTATGGACTCTCAGAAGCTTTCAGTATGTATTTTAAGTCTGACTATCAATTAATATTAAATAATAAATTAATGAATACATGTAGAACTTAAATTCTCAAGGTTCATTTTTTGTTTAATATTGTGCATGTGAAAGCTTATATTTTTCATTCATCAATTTTTTTAACT